>NW_022437254.1:75001-108292 GCF_009761245.1 Sapajus apella
GTGCAAACTCAAATAGGTGGCCTACCTTCTCTGAGCCTTAACTCCCTCCCTAAGAATGGGAGCAAGCTGGTATGTGCCACGGGAGGGATGAGCCTAAGTCTGTCATTTATTTTCCCCAGCAAGCCCAGGCCTAGTCCCTCTACCCGAGTTCTGCACATATGCAGGCAGGTACAGAGGCCTCTCTGGGATCCCCTTGTGTCCTGCCCTTGTGCTGGTGGCCAGCAGCTGTCCCCACCTCTTCCAGCAGGCTTTACAGAGAGTCATGGCAGGAATAATGACTGGGCCCACTTCACGACCAGAGCAGTAGCAGGTGGGGGCCGGGGACAGGGACCAAGGACCAGACCAGCTGGGCAGCCCCAGGAGGGAGCTCCTCGACTAGGGGCTGACGACTGCCTGCTTCCCACCACAGAGGCTGGATCAGTGACCCCACAATGCCTGCCCAGGGCCACTCTGCTGTTTCCAGCCATCTCCACGAGCCAGTCATGGAGAACGCTGGCTGTGTCCCAGATCTAATCATCACGCCAGGGCTGAGGGAGTGAGGAGTCCAGCCGGGACTGAGGGAGTGGCCCACATGGAATCTGAGGAGGCAGCAGGTGTTTCCCACCCACTTCCTCTGAAACCCCCGGTTTTCTAAGCCAGGCTGAAAAGTAGGTCACCAAGGGTTCAGAGAAATGCCCTGCCCAGCTGAGCTATCTCTAAACACATCCAGTATCCTCACCACGTCTCTCCCCACCTGTCCCCACCACCTATTGGTTTCTACATGACTCTCAAGTCCTTCCATCCGTAAGCGGCCTGCCTCAACCACCCCTCCCCAACTGCCTCCCTCCTCCTCTGCCGAGAGTGCGGCCCGGAGATTTTCATTCATTTGCTCACCCTCACACTCATCTTGGTGTTGTCATTCCCATTTCAGAGAAGAAAAAACCGAGGCTCAGGGAGGGGTTGCAGGATCTGAACTGAGAGCCATCATTCTTTATTCTTCCCATGTACATGCCTATGGGCCCACTTCATGCTACACACTGTGCCAGGCATGGGGAATAGCTGGCAGAGGCCTTAGAGTCTAGAACGAATCACCACGCAAACAAACATAAAGTGACAACTGGGACACGTGCTACGAAGAGCTCTGTGGGGACCTTGTCTGGTCTGGGCATTCCTGCAGGATGTGACATTCCACGTAGCACCAGAGGGTTGAGTAGACAATGACCCAGAGAACTGGGGACCCCAGAGAGAGGGGATAACATGGGCAACGGCCCCATGGTGAGACGAAAGAGTGAAAGTCCATGTGGCCAGAGCAAGAGGAGAGAGGATTAGAGATGGGGGTGCAGGTGGCACGGGTCAGGACCATAGGTTCTAGTGAGACCAGCGAGGAGTTGGGTTTTTACCCTGGAGGCTCTGGCTGGCCCTGGAGGTTCAAAGCAGGGGACAGTTCCACCTCTGTTCCTCCAACTGTCACCCAGCCCACCACCCTGCACCCAGGGACCACTTCCACCCTCTTGGCTGATGCCCAGGCCCTGGCACAAGGCAGACATCCTGGGGACTCTGAGTGGGCAGCATCATGAGGAAGCAGGAGGTCTTGGTCCCACCTCTTGTCACATGCTAGCTGGATGCCTCTGGGCAGCACCTGCCCCTCCCTGTCCCCCAGGACTGTGAAGAATGGTCTGATGGTCCTCTGCTATCTCTAGTTGATCCAGGGCCATAGCCTGTAACAAGGGGATGGAGAAGACACAGTGTGACCCTGCCCGGGCCAGATTCCAGGGCCTTGGTGCTGCCATGGGCACAGAGGCTGCCTGAGGCCTGCTGCTGGCCTGTGCCTTCCCATCCCTCCTCTGCCCCCAAGCCTGCCTCACCTAGCCCTTCCCAAGGAGGGCACTCCAGGAAGCTTTCTTCCTGTCCCCACCCCAGACCTCAGCTGCACCCTCACCATGTCTCCACCATGGTCTGGCAACTGCCTCAGATGTCTGGGAGTCCCTGCTGGCCTGTAGGTGCTCAGCTGCACCACTGGGCCTCTGGTTTTCCATCTGTGGAAGGGTGTTGTCCTCTGTTCTTCCTGTCTCGCTGGACAGGAGAGGACAGTGGGATCTGGAATTCTTGTCATAACCATCAGCTGCTCTGTCTGGCTCCTTCCTGTCAAGCATCCTCCTCCGACCCTGAAGTCAGTGCCACTGTGGGTCACAGACACACCAGCTGACCCCATAAAACCTTCCCTGCAAAGTTGTAGCCAGCTGCGGCCCCCAAGTAGGACTGTATCACCGTGGTGGGCATCAGTGAGCAGAGACAGGATTATAGAGCCCGTTAACAGCTGGAAAACTGGGGCTCCAGACAGAAGGGGCTGGCCCAGGCCACCACCACAAGCCCTCCTATCTCAGTCCATGCTAGACCGCCTGGGTGGGCCCAAGGAAACAGGACTGCGTGGGGCACTGTCTCCCATCCCCAGTGTTCCCTGGCAGGTTCAGAAAGCAGCTGCTCCCTCCCAGGCGACACTGCACTCCGCAGTCTGTGTGAGGGGCTTCTTCTCTTGTGTGAGTTGCAGTTTCTGCTTGGGAGGCTGCCTTACCTTGTTAGGGGACCTGCCTAAGTAAGCGGTAATGGCCCTGCAGGAGCTGTCCCCAGGTCAGCACAGGGCCCTGAGCTCATGGAGCAAAGGCCAGGCCAGCTTGTTGAGAGGGCCCAGGTCGATCCCCAGTCTGCCACATCAGCTTTTTCTATACTAATCACTCCTACCTGAAACGTGGGGAGTGCTTTGCTGTCCACAAGTCTAACTGCACGTGTCTTCTCAGGGAAGGCTCCCTACAGCCCAGGGAAGCAGGAGCAGGGATTATCCACACTGTACAGATAAAGAAACCAATGCACAGGGTTATGGCCATCTGGACGCTGGAGCCCTGTAGTCCAGCATGGTCGCACAACAGGGCCCCGGGAAAGGGTGGTGCCGGAGGCAGCAGGGCAGTGGGAGCTGCAGGTGTTGGGGATCTGGGCAGAGAGTGGATCCTGCCTGTTACTTAGAGATGGGACTGGACTTGCACTTTGAGAGGCTGGGGAGTGGAGGTGGGGGTGGTGCGCAGGAATTTGGGGAACTGACCGGCCATGCAGTTCCCACTCACCAAGGGTGGGCCCTGTGGCAGGCCCACCGAGTCTGTCCTCAGGGAACACAGAGGCTGTGGACTGACAGACAGGCACGTGGATAGCCTGTCTGTGGATGCACACAGGGGATAGCCAAGGTTCCAAGTTCTGGAGTGGGTACTGTGTTGGGGTGCGGGCTGGAGGTCAGCATGGTCACAGAGCCGAGAGTCAGGAGCCCATGGAGCCTGGACCTGAAGAAGAGAGAGCATGGTGATGCAGCTATGCAGGCATGAGTGGAATCTGGCTCTCCCCTAGAGGTGAGAGTGGCTGGTTCACTGGGCAAGGGAAGAGGGCCTGGGGTGTGGGGAGCACCCTCAGAGAAGAAGCATGTCCCCTCTGAGTCCTCAGCTCCCACCAGCCCAGGCCTGGCCTGCTGCAGCGGGTCAGGGAGCATGTGCTGGCCACATGGATGTGTTCAAATGCAAGAATGCAATAAAACAGAAGGGAGAGAGGGAGGAAGGGAGGAGGGACCAGCAGCAGCACAGACAGAAGCCTATGAGAGCACCTCCACGGTTGCAGGAGGAGCAGGTTGGTGAGCGGGGAGGGGCCAGAGGGGACCCCCAGGCCTTTTCAGCAGAGTAACTGTTTCCTGTGAGCTGACCCCTTTCAGACTTCACAACCTGGTTCCAGGGAACCCTCACCTAGACACACTGTGAGCAGTCGCTGGACGCAGCTGCCCTGGAAGGGCAGGAGGGCTGCAGTCTGAAGGGGCATCTGGGCAGTGCCCTCCTCCCCTGCTGCTGGGGTTCCATGGCTGACAGGCCTCAGGTGAGTACCCTCCCCCTGGCGAGGAGGTGGAAGAGAGAGCCTTCTTCCCAAGGCCTTACTCTTCCAGGGACAGCTGCATCCAATGACTGCTCCAAGCAGGGGATAAAGGCTATTCTTTGTCCCATCTCAGGACACCCCTGCAGAGACAGCTCAGATCCAGAGTTCCTCACAGAGTCTGCCTTGTGAAGGCATCATGGCCCAGCCCCCCACCCCATCCTACCTGCTTCCACGTGGATCTCCCTCAGAGTCTGCTTCCTAGGGAGCCAGCCTGCCCTCACTGGTGTTATCATCCCCGTTTACCCATGAGGGAACTCACGCACACAGGTGTTAAGTGACCTGTCCATTGTGCCCAAGGTTGCCCAGCTGATAACTGGCAGGTCAGGGCCCAGCTTGGGAAGGAGGATATCAAGACCCTGTGCTAACTGAAGGTAGGTGGGAGAGGTCAGTTCCTAGGGAAGGCTGGCACAGCCCACAGGCCAGCGCTAGAACTCACAGGGACCTCTTCCATCTGCCCCCCTCTGCATTCCACAGACAGAGAAACAAGTCAGAGAAACAACAAGACTTGCCCAGGCTCATGATGTCAATTAGTGATAACCCCAGGAATATTCCCTAGAGTTCTGCTTCCCAGCCCAGTGTAGGTGTTACCTTTGGAGCAGAGTGATAGTCACTTCCTGCCTGTCTCCCTTTCCAAGCACTGCACTGGGTCTCAGGGTCATGAGTCTGGCTGGGCTGACCCTTAGCCCATTTCCCGAGGCCGGAATGAGGTGCCTGTGGTTCCCCGGGCTCTTCACAGAGACCTCTGCAGCAGCCGGAGCTGGCCAGCCCTGGCATGAGGGTGGGATGTACTGGGCCGGGTGGGCAGGCAGGCGTCTGACTGCCACAGTGGAGCAGAAGGGAAGGAAATCAATTTGAGTGTTTGATTAATTTTAATTTTTAATTTGCAGGGAGAGAAACACACCCCATTTGACACTGCACACTTGTGAGCTGCTGGCATTCACCATGGCTGCCACCACTGCGGCCTGGTGTGCCCAGCGGCTCCCTGCCCTTCTGGCAGGTGAGCCCATCCCCTGCACGGCATACTGAGCTTCTGCAAAGCTGGGAGAATGGGTCCCTTGCAGGGGCCTCCACCCCTTCTGCCTAGGAGAAAAGTGTCCACTGAGTCCCCTCTGCGTGAGATGAGTAGGGCCAAAGATGTGCTCCCCTGGAGAGGAGCCCGGCCGGGCAGTGTCTATGCCAAAGTCAGGGTGTGTGAATGGGCTCTCAGACGTGGTGGCAGACCAGTTTCCGGGGCAGGGGAGGCTGAGCGCATCTGCCTCGCAGGTACTGAGTAGTTTCCCAGCCTGCCTGCGTTCGTGGGTGGCCCTACACGTAGGGTCAGATCTGTCCCAGAACTGGAACACTCCTCGCTCTGTGTCCAACCATTTTGAGAGTCAGAGCTCTGCTGTCTCTTGGTTTCTCTGGAACTTGACCGTGCCTGGGCTGGGGAAAGTTGGCCTGAACTGGGAGAGACTAAGTCGCTCGACTCTGTGGTTCCTCTCCCGCTGCCAGGCCCCAATCCCTGACAGCAGTGTCGTAGGAGGTTGAGAGCAGAGGCCCTGGAATAAGGTGGCCTGGCTGGAGCCATGGCCCTGCCACTTATTAGATGTGTGACCCTGGGGAAGCCACATAATCGCATTGGGTGTAGTCTTCAGGCATCCTTCCAACAGTTCTCCAGGACTCACCTCCTCTTGGTATCTTCAAAACACGAGATCCAGTGGCCTCCTCCAGGAAGCCCTCTGTGATAAAGCCTCCTTTTTTCTCCACCTCTACTATTTTCAGCTCAGAACATGAACTCTCTCTGACCCCTTCTTGGCCCTCAGTGGTCTGACTTTGTGCAACTCATCCTCAGCGTACAGTGTGTGCCAGAGACAGCATGGCCTTTGA
The DNA here is from genome assembly GCF_009761245.1 of Sapajus apella. Classification (NCBI taxonomy): domain Eukaryota; kingdom Metazoa; phylum Chordata; class Mammalia; order Primates; family Cebidae; genus Sapajus; species Sapajus apella. Next base: position 80,807 of record NW_022437254.1, read on the forward strand.
AGCAGGCATCCCTGCTTCAAATCCCAGCTCTACTCCACGCTGGCTGCCTAGGCCCATCCCTTGAGCAACTCAAATGCAGTGGATCCAAAACTGAACTTATCATCCTTCCCCTTTTTCATCTCAGTAAACAACACCCACACTTACCAGTTGCTCATGCCAGAAAGTTAGGAGCCATCTGAGACTATCCCTCTTTCCTGCCTTATTCCCTGCATCCTATTCTGTCCCTGTCCTTGGCTACATACCCCCTGATGGAGCAGGCAGAGGGTGGGGGATGGGAATTCTCTCTTTACTTCCTTGCATGGCAGGGCTGAAGGAATAGCCAGCCCTCTCGTCCCACTTTACACATGAAGACACTGAGGCTCAAAGAGGGTCAGTACCTGCCTTGGGCCTGATGGTGAGTTGTTCATAGCAGAGCTGGACTGAGAAGCCAGATCTCCTGTGCGACCCAGGTGGGCATCATGGTCAAGGCCAGGCCTTGTGACAGTGGCAGAAAGAGACCTGATGTCCTGAGCCTCTGGCCCACTTCCCCCTGTACCCCAGGCCCAGAGAGTTTGCAGGGGAGGAACAAGGGAGTGGGGTTATGCTCAAGTTCCTGGGCAGAATGAATGATCTACTAGTGAGAGTTCACGAAACCGGATAGTGCAGTATCTTGAATGTGGCCACAGGAGCAAGGGAGGAAAAGCCTCAGCCATCAACCCAGTGGCCATCCCCTGTGTCCCCCCACCCAGCTCTCACAGTAGCTGAAATTCCACCACTGCATCTGGCCCAAGTGCAAATTAATGCCTTCCCTGACCAATGGAAGAGCTGGTACGAGGGTGGGAGAGAGGGCAGGAAGAGGAGTCAGTCAGGCTGAGGGTCCCATAGGGCACCCGGGATCACAGGGCTTAGCCCCCTTTGTTAAGCACCTTCTGTGTGCTGGGCACTATGCCAAGTGTTTTGTAAGATTTAGCTCAGTTCTCCCTCCCTGCAGCTCCAAGGTTCTCCTCCCTGTGGCCCAATCATCACCCAACCTTTCTGGGTCTCATTTTCCTCCTCTGTAAGACAAAAGTATAATCATATCTGGCTGACTCACCTGGTGGCCACAAACATTTTTTAAGAAAATCTTAAAAATAAAATTAGTAACAATAACCACTTCTAGAAGCTGTTGGATGATTAAACAAGAACATGTGTAAAAGTGCTTCCTACAATGCTGGTCACAAAGTAGATGTTAATTAAATTCTGATTATAAATGAACTGACTCACTTGGTAAGGCCCACAATCTGCTCAGTTCATGCTCATCAAATCTGAGCTGTGAGTAAGTAAATGCTTCGCCACTTTCCCCTGGAATGGGGCAGAGCTGGGGGTAAAGAGTGGTGTCTGGCCAGGGCTAAGGGACAGAAATCCAAAGCACTGACAAGGCAGAGAGGAGTGAGGCCACAAAAAAACAGCCACCCAGAGACCAGCCCCCGATCTTGTCTTCTAAAAGCCTCTCTTTCTGAAGTTTGGGTCTGGGAGGGCCAGATCCAATGCCTCCAGGTCCTCTGGAGTTTCCAAGCCTCGAAGTCAAGAAGGAAGGAAAGCCTCACCCACTGGGAGGGAGAGGGGAGTGGCAGAGACACAAAGTGAGACGGAGACATCAGGCTAACAACCACATGACCGCCACCACTAGGAAGCTCTCACAGCAAGCACACGTGCTCATGTTACTCCTCTAAACAACCACATCAAGGCACTGTCAGGCCCATACATGAGGCTAATTATGACTCGCCAAGGTCGTGGCCTGTAAACCTCAGAGCCAAGAGTTAAGTCTGGGTCTTTCTGGCTGTAAAGACTGTGCTAGGAGCCACCATGAAAGAGAAGGAAGAAGGGGGAAGATGGTGCCGAAGCTCAGCCTCTCCTCAAGGTCCCAGACTCCCTGGCCCAGGGCAGTGGGGCCTCCAACCTCCCAAACTGATACTTTCTTAGACAGTGTGCAGAGATTCCGATGGCTTACGAGCCCGAGGAATATCTGCCTCTTCCCAGCCTTTCACCCTGGAGGAAAGATCAGGGGTACCATGGAAAAAAGTTGGCCATGCATCAAAACGGGGGCAGAATGCCTGGGGTAAAAAATGAAACATTTTTACAACAGTAAATACATGCCAACCACAGCTCTAAGTTATATATATATATATATATATATATATATATATATATATATATATATTTATTTATAAAAAATGTAATGTTCATATGAGAATTAAATTAAACATATATATGTTTAATTCTCACAATAACATATAGAAGTGAGTACTTTATCATCTCCATTTTATAGATGAGAAAACTGAGGCACACACTGCCGAATTAATGCATCCAAAGTCTCACAGCCTGAGAGTGGCAGAGTCCAGGTCTAATTTCAGGCGGTGAGGTTGCACAGGCTGTGGCTGTAATAATTCACCATCCTGCCTATCAAAACAACCAAGGACTGTGCTCAAGCCCAGAGCCATGCAGGATGGTGCGGGGTTAAGATTTGACTCACAGCTATTTGCTCACAGTTTTTAGAATGCAGAAAATAAGACACCTATAACTTTGCAGACTCGGCCCAGAGCAGCAAGCTGGGCTGCTCCTGCTGTTGCCCTTGCTCCAGGAGATGTAGCCCCAGACAGTGAGGCCAACCCACTGAATGACTTGGGCAAGTCATGTTCCTCCAGGACCCAGGCCCTATGTACTTATATGATGAATTCTTAGGACCAACCAGTTGGTTTTTTTTGAGATGGAATTTCACTCTCGTTGAGCAGGCTGGAGTGCAATGGCGCAATCTTGGTTCACTGCAACATCCACCTCCTGGGTTCAAGTGATACTCCTGCCTCAGCCTCCCCAGTAGCTGGGATTACAGGCATGTGCCACCATGACCAGCTAATTTTGTATTTTTAGTAAAGATGGGGTTTCTCCATGTTGGTCAGGCTGGCCTCCAACTCCCAACCTTCGGTGATCTTCTGGCCTCAGCCTCCCATAGTGCTGGGATTACAGGCATGAGTCACCGCACTCCTGACAGAACCAGCCAGTTTTAAAAAACCAGCCTCCTCATCCCACCCACCTCCTGGAGTCCGAGGCACTCTCCAAGGTTCTGAAATACTTTTCCTGGCTGTAGGCCAGTGGTCTGGAGACCCTAAAATTGACCTGGTTCTCTAAACACGTTCTTTAAATCCAGGCAGAAAAATTGACATTTTGGACATGGACTGTTACTCTAAACACACGGGAAGAGCTGTTTCTTAGATTCCCCCATCCCAGCAAGAAGAGTCCCTTTGCGAAGGTCACAAATTAATGCACCTCCCTCTCCTCCCTGTGGGTGGCTCCATTCCCATCTGAATTTCTGTGTAATAGACTTGCCTTAATGAGATGCGCTGGTCTGTAACCTCAGAATTGGGGTGAGTGCAGCAGGAGGTGTTTAACCCAGGGCTCAGTAAATGTCATCAGCTGCCGTCATCACTACCACTATTGTCATCTGCCCTGGGCAGCCCCCTCTTCTGGGACAGCAACCACAGCCTGTTGTGCACCCCCAGCTTGCAGCTCCAGAAAGCACACCCAGGGAGAAGGCAGTGGTCTTCATTGTCTTCATCACTATCCTAGAAAGGTGGCCAGATGGCAGTGTTCTGGGAAAAGGGGAAGAGGGCTCTCCCTTTAGAGGCTGCCAGCTGGGACACAGGACCTCGTTAATCAGTCTCCACTGCAGAGTAACAAGAGTAACAATGCTGGCTCCACCACTGGATCCAGGGGTCTTCAACTCCTCATTTCAGAGGCCCCCTTTGTGCTAAAGCCCTCTGCTTTGGAGACCTGAAATATCCTTGCCCCTCTTGTGCTTTCAGGTTAAAACTAGGTGAAGGTCTAGACAGGCTGCACTGAGAGATGCTGGTGGGGCAGCCCCATGAGGTGTCTCCATGACAAACTGACTATGAGGCCAGCTGTTTCCTCCACACCCCACCTATCTGGGCCTCAGTCTCCCCATTCCAGTCAGAAACCAGGCGGCCACATTCTAGCTATTGAAGAAGACAGGGGTCCTCCCCATTTAAGGAAGGGGCCCAGCTGATGGGGAAAGGGCTGTGCACCCACAAGCATGGGGGGGTGGGGAGAGAGAAGGAACTATGCCTCTTCTATTTGCTTCCTCACCCCCACATTCTCCCAGTTACCCCAGCTTGGAAGGACAAGGCCCAGAGCAAATGGCCCTCACTCTTGCCGTCACATCTAGCCCCAGCCAGCTGGGACACAGGACCTCGTTAATCAGTCTCCATTGCACAGTAACTATGCGACCTCACCACTGGATCCGGGGGCCTTCAGCTCCTTTCCGCAGACCCTTACTGGGCACTGTGTTCATGATCTGTACCAGCCCATTCTCTTACACACAGTCTCGTTTGATCTTTATGACAACATGTGGAAGTAGAGATTTTACAAATGAGGAAACAGGCCCAGAGAGGTCAAGGCATGTTCCCATGGTCACACAGCTGAGAAGGGTGAATCTGGAACTCCAGTCTGCCTTTTTGCAGCCTGATGAGAGCAGCTCTCCTAGCCCTGCCTCAAATGGTTGACCCCACAGGCTGACCACAGCACCTCTACCTAAGGAAAATAACCCATGTTGACATGTCAAAGGCAAAAGGAATGCCTGGCCTGGCACTGCTTACACCTGCTCTGGGAGAACCTGTCCATCTGGCTCCCTGGACCCTCAGGGAAAATGCCATGTGGGTAATTGTGCTGGAGAGGAAAAGCAGGCACCCCCAAGGCACAACCTCTTCCTTGCTCCTGCCTGGCAGGGAGTCAGGCACCCAGCACACGGCCGGGGCTGAGAGTGGGAAACAGAGAGGGGGTCCAGGAGAGCTCTGTGCCCTTCTTCCCACCCACTTGACCACAGGCCACTCCCTTGACTGGGCCCCTGAGAAAGACTCATCCTAAAATGTTAATATGTTCTGAAAGAGCCAGGGGTCACAGATGTCACTCATGCCCCAGGAGTTAGGCAGTTAAGAGGAAGTGGGCCCCCTGAGAAGGGGGAGGGGAGTGCCACCCCACACAGGCATATAATCTCAGGGCTGCCAGGCCTCTTGATTTTCAAGACAAGCCAAAATTCAGACTTTGTTCAGAAAATGCCCATTTTAAATGTTGGCTACTAATTCAAATTTTTTTAAGTACGGGTGTGGACCAAACACTTGCCATCTCTGGCTTCTGCCCGTAGATGTTCCTACTGACCGAGGCTTGGTGGATATCAGCACAGCATGGGCCCAGCACTTCCCAGTTCCCAGAGCCCCTTTGCTGTGGTTTGAGTATTTCCGTCACCTCCAAAATTCTCAGTGCTACCATATTGAATGGTGGGGCCTTTAGGGAGGTGGTGAAGTCATGAGTGGTCTGCCCTCATGAATGGATTAGGACCTTTATAAAAGGGCTTGTGGCTCTCTGGGCCCAGAGGCTCATGCCTGTAATCCCAGCACTTTGGGAGGCCGAGGCAGGTGGATCACTTAAGGCCAGGAATTTGAGACCAGCCTGGCCAACATAGTGAAACCCCATCTCTACGAAAAATACAAAAAAATAGCTAGTCATGTTGGTGCACACCTGTAATCCCAGCTACTGAGGCAGGAGGATCACCTGAACCTGGGAGGTGGAGGTTGCAGTGAGCCCACATGGCCCCACTGCACTCCAGCCTAGGCAGCAGAGCAAGATTCAGTCTAAAACAAACAACAGAAAAAGGGGGGACTTTTGGGAGTTATGGGCATGGGATCACCCTCTTTTACTCCTCTACCATGAAAAGACATCACTTTCCTCCCCACCAGAGGATGCAGCCTTCAAGGTGCCACTGTGGAAGCAAAGGGCAGCTCTCCCCAGACAACAAAACTGCCAGCACCTTAATCTTGGACTTCCAGCCTCCAGAGCTGTGAGAAATGAGTTTCTGTTCTTTATAAATCGCCCAGTCTCAGGCATTTTGTCAGTGCAACACAAATGGAATAAGGCACCCTTTCCATACACTCTCATCTGAGCCTCAGGCCTCAAGCTCCCTTTCTAAAGATGTAGAAACTGAGGCTCAGAAGGGACAGAGTCTTCAGTGGGTGGGCCCTGACCTCAGCCCAAGCCTCCTCCTGCTGCCCCAAGTCAGTGAGCTGATCTCCCCTGCAGCCCAAGGAACACAGACAAGCTCTTTCCTCCTGGGCTTCACCAGATAGAACTGTCCTGAGCACAGATGAGGACACCAGACTGCTGTGAGCAGCAAGACGCCAGGAGCCTGGGGCAGAAGGGGTACTGATTTTACTCAACTCTCCATCCTCAGTAGGCCCTTTTTAAAAAATTTTTTGCATCAGAGTCTTATTCTGTCACCAAGGCTGGAGTATAGGGGTGTGACCATGGCTCACTGCAGCCTCCACCTCCCAGGCTCAAGCAATCCTCCCACCTCAGCCTCCTGAGTATCCAGAACTACAGGTGTGTGACATCATGCCCAGATAATTCATTTATCTTATTTCTTTTTTGAGGCAGCATCACACTCTGTCATCCAGGCTGGAGTGCAGTAGCACCATCTTGGTTCACTGCAACCTCTGCCTCCCAGGTTCAAGCAATTCTCCTGCCTGAGCCCCCTGAGTAGCTTGGACTACAGGTGCATGCCACCATGCCCAGCAAATTTTTATGTTTTTAGTAGAGATGAGGTTTTATCATGTTGGCCAGGATGGTCTCAAACTCCTGACCTCAAGCAGTCTGCCCACCTCGGCCTCCCAAAGTTCTGGAATTACAGTCATGAGTCACTTTGCCTAGCCTTACTTCATTTATTTTTTTATAGATATAGGGTCTCACTATGTTGCCAGGGATGGAAATGGACCTTTTAGATTGACATTCTGTGGTGGAGCAGGGCCCCAGGCCCCAGAAAGGGCCAAGCTAGGCTGTAGGTAGGCTGCTAGTGACTTTGGCAGTGGGAATGAATGATGGATTGATTGTATTTTCTCCATTTGGAGGTGATGCTGGCTCTGTTATGTGCAAGTCTCATTGATATTTTTAATCAAGAAATTGCTCCATTGGTGGGTTAGGCAGGGATGGGAACTAGGCTCAGGGGCCTGGGCTCACAGAAGCTAGGGCTCAGGAACCACTACACGGCTCCTCATGGGAGACTGGAGAGGTGAGGAAATCCACAAGCCTAAGACATGGAATCACCAATTCCTTTCTTGTGTTTTACACACATGTGCACACGTGCCCAAGGCAGGTGTGGAAACAGCACATGCACACATGTGTAAACCGGCAGATATACGCACATACAGGCTCCAAGCCTTTGCTCACACCAGACTCCCCACCTGGGACTCTGTCCCCTTCTTTCTGAATCTTCCCATGTCACTTCTTGGGTCTGCTCCATCCCCCACCTCTGGAGCCACAGAAGGGTGCCTGGACCCAGGCTCATACTTGGGGTGATACCCACACCCCACCCTCTTCAGGAGTTCTGCGTGTCAGTGGGGTGAGGGCTGGGGGAAGCCTCCTGAAGCAGGTTCAAGTCCAGGACCCAAGACAGTGCCAGGACCAGCAGGGGGCAGGGGGGCATCCTGAAGTTGCGAGGATGGGAGTGCTGAGCCTGCTGGCAGGGGTCTGATGAGGCCCCTCCGTGAGGAGAAGGGCCTGAAAACACATCTTTCAGTACCCTCTCCAGAAAGCCCTCCAGGACTGCCATGGGCCAGCTTCTCTCTCCTTCCCCTGAATTCCTCAGCCCTGACTATTGGCAGAACCTACTGGATACTGTGCTCAGGAAATCTTAAATCCATCTTCCACCTTTGGGATGAGCTCAGACCCAGGATTGGACTTACAAAATCCAAGCCCCTCCGTGGTGAGGAGGGAGCCTCCCTCACCTAGCAACAGAGATACCAGGCCAAGTATGATTGGTCACTTCCCTCTCATGGGAGAGAAGGCATGAGCTGATTGGCTGGTGATGCCTATAAAAGGGAGAAGCCAGTGGGCACTATTCTTAGAAGCAAATCCATGCAAAGAGAGATGGTCAGGCTTGGCCATCTTCAAAGGGGATAGTCACTGCTCAGAACTCCCCATCTCACCCAGGAAGGCCAGAGCAGAGAACTATTCAGTGGATGGGTCCCATTTCAGCCACACTCCCAGCAGATTTCAACCGTGGTATTCCCAGGAAATTGGGCCCAAACTATCAGTCTGTTCATGGGGCAGAACTATTTGCAATAAAGTGAAAGGTTCTGGCACTTGGAGGGTTAAGCCTAGATTAACCAGAACCAACCTATGCACGTTCCCCAGAGGGCCCCAGCACCCATAGGGGCGGGTGTGTTTCTGGAAGGTAGGCAGGGTTCCAGCCATATCTGGGAGAAGCCAAGAGCTTGCAAGCTGGAGGGGCTTTGGGTGTGACGTGGCCCAGCTGCTACTACACAGATCAGGAATCGGTGGCCAAGAGAAAGGGAGAATTGGTTCTTGGTCACTCGGGTACTTATAAGCAGGTAGGCCTGGGACCCTGCTCGTGTGTCCAGGGCTCTTTCCTCTGTACCACTCAAGCCTGCAGGTCCCGAGTTGGGCCTGGCTGTTTACCCTCTTACCTTTGCCTATGCACCCGGGACACCTTTCCCTCCACCTTCACCTGGTAAGCCCCTACCCACTCTTCAGTTTTCACCCTGGGATCACCTTGCCTAGGAAGCCCTCTCGGATGCCCTCTTTGTTCGTCTTTGTGCTCCTGAGGCCTCTTGCACGCCCATCACAGCTCTGGACACACTGGACTCTCACTGTCTGTTTCCATGCCTGTCTCCCCACAAGGCTGCGACACCCTGAGAACAGAGTCAATCTGCCCCATCCTCATGTCTCTGCCAGCCTGGTCAGGTCCAGGGCACAGCTAAAGGCTGGTAAGTAAATGTCTCTTCAGTAGAGGAACAACAGACTTGGGTATTTTAATCTCACCGTGTTCTTCCAACCTGATTCCTGTTTTCTGTGTGCCCAGCACTGTGCTTGGTGGGAGAAAGAAGGGGAAGAGTGGAGGTCCAAGCCCCACCCTCAAGAGCTCCCTGTCCAGACCAGGGCAAGTGTGTTAAGTCAGGGGCTCAGGCATCGTGCGCTCAGGGTTATTACTCAGAGACCTGGGTGCCAGGATCGGGAGCACTAGACGGGGCTGGAACTGGTTTTCCCCTGGCCTGGGTGCCCATGCAGCAGGCAGACCCTAGGAGGGGGCTGCCTGCTTCCCTAGGTCTTCCCAGCCTGTTGTAAAGCTGTGAGCCCCCTGCCCTGAAGAGCTCTCAGCCCCCATTGCAAAGCTCCAGGGGGAATTTTCTTTTCTTTTTTTCTTTCTTTTTTTTTTGTTTTTGTTTTTGAGATAGAGTCTTGCTCTGTCACCAGGTGCCAGGCTGGAGTGCAGTGGCACAATCTTGGCTCACTGCAATCTCCACCTCCTGGGTTCAAGCAATTCTCCTGCCTCAGCCTCTTGAGTAGCTGGGACTGCAGGTGCACACCACCATGCCCAGGTAATTTTTGTATTTTTTAGTAGAGACGGGGTTTCACCATGTTGCCCAGGATGGTCTCGATCTCTTGACCTCATGATCCACCTGCCTCTGCCTCCCAAAGTGCTGGGATTACAGGCATGAGCCACCGTGCCCAGCCCCCAGGGTGGATTTTCTATGTGAGCATCATGCCCCTGGAACCCTGCTTCATAGACTGCGGTGTGAATGCCCCCACCACCACCCAGAGCTGTGTGATGCGGTAGCCCTTGGGGGCTCAGGGCAGATGAGCCGATGGTGGGCCCAAGCAGGAGTCCTTAGCTTCACCTCTGCAGCATCCCTGTTGGTGGATGAGGGCTGAGGAGACTTCCGGCTCAGATGCGCCCCTGCCCAGGACAGTCTGGGCACTCCCAGCTCTGTGTCTCTTCCCAGCCTCCCACCTCAGTGTTCATCCCTGCCAGGCTGGAGGTGGCAGTGGCCCCCTGGCTGAACAGGCCCTGGATGGTAGCCATATAGGGGTTGACCACAAGATGCCCAGTTACTGCAAGGCCATATTTACATTTTCCAATATCAGGCAAAGAAATGGCTAATGTAGCAAAAAAAAATGGTTACTCCATGTAATAGTGGCACCACCAAGCCGTGGTGTGCCAGACACCATACATCATTCTTTTTTTTTTTTTTTTGAGACGGAGTTTTGCTCATGTTACCCAGGCTGGAGTGCAATGGCACAATCTAGGCTCACTGCAACCTCCGCCTCCTGGGTTCAAGTGATTCTCCTGCCTCAGCCTCCTGAGTAGTTGGGACTATAGGTTTGCGCCACCATGCCCAGCTAATTTTTTTTTTTTTTGTATTTTTAGTAGAGACGAGGTTTCACCAATGTTGACCATGATGCTCTCAATCTCTTGACCTCGTGATCCACCCGCCTCGGCCTCCCAAAGTGCCGAGGAATTATAGGCGTGAGCCACTGTGCCCGGCCACATCATTCTTAACTCTCACACAAATTCTGGGGAAAATGTGCAATTAGTCCCATTTTGCACATCAGAAAACCAGGGTTCAGAGGGGCTCAAGCGACACTGTGTCATGGCAGAGCTGGGACTGGAGGGTGTCCTGCCTGACACCAGAACTTTCCATCTGTCCTCCTCTACCACCAATCACCCCCTGGCCTCAGGGGGTGTAAAGGCAGCAATGGACTAGGTCTGAAGTCGCTTTGGCCAGTCCGGTGTGAGCAGAGTGCTGTACAGTGAGAGCCCCTACTCAAGGCTGTGGACCACCCTCTCCAGCAGCAGACACGAGCTGTCTTCTGTGTGCTGCATGTCAGTGTGGCAGTGTGTACATGTGGCGGTGCCTACATGAAACAGTCATGTGCTCTGGTCCCAAAAATGCCGGAGTCAATTTCACTCATTCACACAGGCAGTAAGAGCAGGGACCCTAGGTGTCACACTGCCGAGGTTCACATCCCATCTCTGCCACCTATCTGTGATCTGGGGTGAGCCTGTGAGTCTTCATCTGCACAATGGGGATAATAAGAGCTTCAAAGTGGAAATTTTGCAGAGGTCTCTTGAATGGCCAAGATATCTGTGGAAACTTATAGGATGTGGGCAAACAAGGCATTGAATCTTTCCTCACAGTTAAGTGAGTTTCTATACAGGACCTGTGCCGGGTAAGTGCTATATTACTTATATTAGCCACTGTATTCTTCAGCAAAGTCATAGTGAGCACCAACTGTATGCCAGGGAGCATGACAGGGGCTGGGTGACCTTGCTAATCAAGACAAGCCCAGTCCCGCCCTCAAGGGGATCACAGTGTTTTGAGGATCCTCAAAGCAGTCTCCTTCTTCCATGCACAAACGTGCACTGACAGAGGAACAGGGGATGACTGGGGCCAACACACCTTGGAGGATGGAGGAAGGAAGAGGTGATGTGGGGACCCCACCCTCCCAGTTTTCTTCCTGTCACTCTGGCTGCACCTTCTCAAGCCGCCCTTGCGCTCCCTGTCCTCTGCCAGCCCCAGTCCTGTGGGGTGCCCAGGACTCTGTGCTCCAGCTCTTCTCCCTTCCTGACCACCCACACCAGCCCACCCACCTTCTCCCATCTCCACAAAGATGGCCCCTCCATCTGTGCTCCAACCCAGTACCCCCAGCCACACCCAAGCCAGCAGCCTGGGAGTCCCGTCTCCACCCCCCACGCTCACCCCACCCAGCCACTCCCTAAGTGCTAGCGACTCTACCTTCAGCATCGCTCTTGAATCCACCCATTTCTCTCCAGCCCCGCCAGGCCCCCCTTTTAGTCCATCTGTAGTAGGTGCTGTTGGCACCTTACCCAGACCCCATTTTCAACCCAAGACATTTGTCTACCAGCTGCGGGTGGGGTTGGCTGTCAACAACTCACAGCTGTGCTCTTCTATGGAGCCGTGCCCTCAGTCAATGGAGACCAAAATGCCATTTTATCAGGAAATGCCTGGGGGGCTACACTCTCCCCCAGGCACAACCCTCGATCAGCAGGCAGATTCAGGAGCAAAAGTCGCCCCTCATGCCCTGACAGCTCTGCAGCACAGGGCAGGCACCAAGCTCCCCAGGGGATCGGGTCCAGACCAGAATTTGGCTGTACCACGTCCTCACCTAGGTTCTGCTCCTGTCCTACCCTGCTCCCCTCACCCCTCATGTGTGTCCCTGAAAGTGCTCAGACCCCTTCCCAGCCTCTGCCTTCCAGGAACCCAACCTAAGACCCCATCTCCCATGTGGGACCAGTCACAGCGACATCTCCAGGTCCTGGGAGGCAAACCAGAGGACAGATGGGGCTTGGGCTGGGGTGGAGGGCTTCTGGGGCCTGGGGAGGGGAATGCCAGGATACTGAGCTGCACCCCTGACCTGCTACCTTACCCTCAGGCTGGCCTGAAGGAACCAGCCGGAGCCCACCTTGCCTCCCCAACACTGTGATTAAGTTTTGTGCCAGACGACTGATGGGGAGCTGGAGCTTTCCCTCCTCCCCTTTTCTTTTTACTTCCCTTTCTCTTCTTCTCAAACACTGAGCCCAAGTTAATCAGATAAATTCCTCAGCAGTCCTACCAACACTTTTTCTAAGGTTCAGTCTCCCCAGAGAGACTCATAATTACTCCACACTGAGACATTAAAGCAAAGGGGAAAGAAGAGCAGGAAAAAGGATGTTTTTAATTAAAATATTAATTTTTCTAACACTGATGGCTGCCCAGCTGTGGCACTTCCCCACTCAAGAGACCATCCACTCCATCCTTCTCTTCATCAAGGTGGGGGATGGGCCTGGGAAAGGCAGCCCCCTCCCTGAACAAAGCCACCTTCCCCCTCCAGCAGAAGCCTCCCTGTCTCCCCTCCCTCACCTGCAAAGTGAGAGGTGGGGCTGCAGAATTCTACATGGGAACCGCAGACAGAGATCACAGGCTTTGGAGTCAGGCAGACACGGTCCGTCTCAGTCACTGAGGATGCATGTGGCTCGCCTAAGTCCCCTCACACTTCTCCATTCAGGTGAGGTCCTCAGGCCAGTGGTATCCACATCATCTGGGGGTCTGTTGGAAATGCAATTTGGGCCTCACCCCAGATCAGCTGAATCAGAATCCATTTTAATAGGATGCCCTGTGATTCGTACCCACAGAACCTTTCCAGAAGCACCACTCTGGTCAGTCCAAGCTTCAGCCGTCTCCTCTCGACAATGGCTTAGCTTGCAAAGATTATGAAGTTTTACAAGAAAACAGTTTAACAATCTGTAAAGCAGGAACCTCATTAAAATGTTCACAAGTTTTTAACCGGGGCCGTTCCAGGGCATGGTATGAAACCTCATATCTGGTTCAGGAACTTGACACCATGAGCCAGAAGCTTTCCTGCTCTCTTGAACACTTTGCTTCCTGCATCTGTGGGCCCTGCCAGAAGTTCCCTGAAGGAACCAAAGAGCTTGCAAGGCAGGAAACCTTGACTGGAGAAAATAGCCACCCACGTCTGAGGCACTGACCATGGTCTGGGTGCCTCCCCTGCACACCGTGGGCTGGGGCTGCTGGTGGGGTTAGGGCTGCCGTGGGTGAGGGGAGCTCACACTCCAATGTCATGGGGATGGAACTGTCCACTCTAGACAGACAGCAACAGCCACGGGCTCCCATCTTTACCTTGCCAGTCCTTTCTGGAGTCTTTCCTAAGGACACAATTCACAGTATAGACAAGCTTCACACCAGGAAGATTCATCAGGTTACCTTAAATAGAGAGTCCGTAGAAATAACACTGAGAGCAAGGCTACGTGATTGTTAGTAAGGACCTTTCAAATCATGTGAAAGACTTTGCAACGACAAGAGAAAATGTTTATGATGTAATATGGGATATGGAACAGCTATACACTCATCCATGTTTAAAAAAAAAAGTGTATGTACAAACATACACGTATGCTGAAACCCTCATTGTGATGCACTCGGAGGTAGGGCATTTGGGAGGGAATTAGGTATAGATTAGGCCATAAGAGTGGGACCCTTATGGTGGAATTAGTACCCTTATAAGAAGAAGACAAAGAGATACCTCCCTCTTCCTTTTTCCTGAACGTGGTTGCTCGGAGGAAGGACCACGTGAGCACGCAGTGAGAAGGAGGCTCTCTACAGCCAGGAAGAGAGCCCTCATCAGTCACCAAATCTGCCAGCACCTAGATCTTGGACATTCCAGCCTCTAGAACTATAAGAAATAATTGTCTGTGGTTTAAGCCACCCAGTCTCTGGAATTTTGTTATAGCAGTCCAACCAGATAGCAGCATATTGTAAAAGACAAAACCGAGATTTTAGATAGCAATGAAAAAAAATCCAAAAGCTGATTTAAGACCTGGTTTTATACTAGAGACCTCAGAGGACTAAGGGGAGCAACTGCAAAACCAATAATTACAGGGGCAAGAAGAGAAAGAGAAACTCCCCCTCAAGATGACTGTGCAGAGTCAAATTTTAAAACGCATGAAGAAGATCGATGCCAAAGCAAAATCAACAATTAGGAGGCTTATTTCCTGCAGAAAAAAAATAAACAATAGGAAAATATTTAAATGACTCAGTAGAAGACTGTTTGGACCCCTTAAAAAACTGAAGGAAGGCTGGGCATGGTGGCTCACACCTGTAATCCCAGCACTTTGGGAAGCCAAGGCCGTGGATCACCTGAGGTCAGGAGTTCGAGACCAGCCTGACCAACATGGTGAAACTCCCACCTCTACTAGATACAAAAAAAAAATTAGATGGGCATGGTGACCTGTAATCCCAGCTACTTGGGTGGCTGAGGCAGGAGAATCGCTTGAACCCGGGAGGCGGAGGTTGCAGTGAGCTGAGATTGTGCCATTGCACCCCAGCCTGGGCAACAAGAGTGAAACTTCATCTCAAAAGACAAAAACAGAAAACAGACAAAGAGACAAACAGAAACCAACTGCAACTGAAGGAAGCCGGGCACCACGGAGCATGCCAGCCATCCCGGCCAGTCAGCCGGCTGAGGCGGAAGGATCACCTGGGCTCAGGAGTCTCAGTCCAGCCTGGGCAGTGTAGCAAAACCTTGTTCCCTTTAAAAAACACTCAATCATTGGACAAATTTTAGACTAGACATGTCCAAAGAAAAACATAGTGAATTAGAAGCCTATCTTAAGAAATTTACATAGAAAATCGTATCAAAAAATAAAGAGATGAAAAATACGAAAGCTTCATTAAAAAGAACACATAGCTAATAGGAGTTCTAGGAGAAGAGAACGAAGAAATGGAAAAGAAGCAATAGTCAAAGACATAAAAGCAGATCATTTCCCAGAATGAAAGCGAAAGGAAAATTCTCAGATTGAAAGGAAGTGACCACTGAGTGCCGTGCATCATAAAGACAGCCGAGCCTCTACCTGAACAGATGGTAGAACACTGCAGGATATAAAAGACACAGACAAAAACTTAAAGGTGACTGAGGAGAAAAGACCTGTTACCTACCAGAGAATGACAAGTGACATGGTTTGGATCTGCATCCCCACTGAAATCTCACATCAAATTATTATTATTATTTGAGATTGAGTTTTGCTCAGTTGCCCAGGCTGGAGTGCAATGGCATGATCTCAGTTCACCGCAACCTCCTCCTCCAGTGCCTCAACCTCCCAAGTAGCTGGGATTACAGGCATGCGCCACCACGCCCAGCTAATTTTTGTATTTTTAGTAGAGATGGGGTTTCTCCATGTTGGCCAGGCTGGTCTCGAACTCCCGACCTCAGGTAATCTGCCCGCCTCAACCCCCCAAAGTGCTGGGATTACAGGCGTGAGCCACAGTGCCTGGCTTCACATCAAATCATAATCCCCATTGTTGGAGAAGAGGCCTGGTGGGAGGCCAATGGATCATGGGGGTGGACATCCCCCTTGGTCTTCTCATGAGAGTGAGTTCTCACGAGATCTGGCTGTTTAAAAGCGTGTAGCACCTTCTCCCTCTCTCTCTTCCTCGTTCTCTGGCCATGTAAGACATGCCTCCTTCCTTTTTGCCTTCCACCATGATTGTAAGCTTCCTGAAGCCTCCCCAGCCATCCTTCCAGTACAGCATATGGAACTGTGAGCCAATTAAACCCCTTTTCTTTATAAATTACCCAGTCTCGGTAGTTCTTTATAGCAATGAGAGAAATGACTAATACAACAAGTTACGCAGACATCGTGCCAAGGAGAAAAGAGGCCAGAAAGACGTGGAGCAAACACTTCAAAGTACTGAGTATAAAAAAATGGAGGGTAAAATTCCATTTGCAGCTAAATAATTACTCAAGATTAAAAAGGAAATAAAACCACTGCCATACATATAAAGACTGGAAGAGTTTATACCCAAGAGACATTCACTGAAAGAAGTTCTAAGGATGTATTTCAGCAAAATACAAAGTGAACCTAAAGGGAAAATTAGGATGTGAAAAAAAAAGGGTCAATGCAAAATTGGTAAATATATATGTAAATTGAGCTATTGATCATTAACTAATAACAATGATAATCATAATGATAATCATAGTTGTGTTTGACAAAAAGATACCACGAAGATTCTAGAAAACATTTTACTAAACTTCTTTACTTGTCCACAAGGATAAGGATATTGAACATACTTGGACTTCATTAGAAGAACTTATAACTATATATACATATAGCTGTGTGTATATTGAAATACAAATGACTTTAATATCATACTCTCAATGAATGAAACAGCCAGAGAGAACTTAACACAATCATCCAACTAGCTCTACCAGACATACACAGGACCCTCTACCCAGCAACAGCAGCATACACATTCTCAAACACACGAGACCATTTCCAGGATGGACCATATGTTAGGCTACAGATAAACACTCAATAGATTCTAAGAGATACGTATCATGAAAAACATCTTCTCTGACCACAAAGGACTGAAGTTAGAAATCAACAACAGAAGTAAAACTGAACAATTTACACATTTGTGAAAATTAAACAACATATTCTTAAGCAACCAACAGATCAAAGGAGAAATCACAAAGGAAATTGGAAAATACCTAGAGACTAATTAAAATGAAAATGTCACATACAAGAAGTCACAGGACAGAGCAAAGGCAGGGCTAAGGGGGGCACTGATAGTTATCAACATTTACGTTAAACAATAAGAAAGATCTCAAATCAACAACCTAGCTTTACAACTAAACCCAAAGCTATGAGAAGGAAGAAAATACTAAAGATTAGAGCAGAGATAAATAGAGAAGCAAAAATTAATGAAATCAAAAATTGCTTCTTTGAAAAGACAACAAAATTGACAGACCTTTAGCTAGATGAAGTAAGCAAAAAATGAGAAGACTCAGATTAGTTTACAACTAAGCCCAAAGCTATCAGAAGAAAAAAAAAATACTAAAGATTAGAGCAGAGATAAACAAAATAGAGAATTTTAAAAATAGAGAAAATCAATGAAATCAAAAGTCGGTTCTTTGAAAAGATAACAAGGGCTGGGTGCGGTGGCTCACACTTGTAATCCCAGCACTTTGGGAGGCCGAGGCGGGTGGATCACCTGAGGTCAGGAGTTCGAGACCAGCCTGAGCAACATGATGAAACCCATCTCTATTAAAAATACAAAAATTAGCTGCGCACAGTGCCAGGTACCTCTGAGGAGGCTGAGGCATGAGAATTGCTTGAGACAGAGGTTGCAGTGAGCTGAGATTGCGCCACTGCACTCCAGCCTGGGCAACAGAGCAAGACTCCATCTCAAATAAATAAATAACAAAATGGACAGAACTTTAGCTAGATGAAGTAAAAAAAAAGAGGACTCAAATTACTAAAATTAGAAACAAAGGTTGGGACATTACTACCAATTCTACAGCAATAAGAAGGATTTTCAGAGTGTGATGAGCAACTGTGCACTAGTACTGGATAGCCAAGAGGGAATAAGCACAAACTCCTAGAAACAAAAACTGCAAAGATTAAATCACAAAGAAAGAGAAACATCTGA
The DNA here is from genome assembly GCF_009761245.1 of Sapajus apella. Classification (NCBI taxonomy): domain Eukaryota; kingdom Metazoa; phylum Chordata; class Mammalia; order Primates; family Cebidae; genus Sapajus; species Sapajus apella. The sequence goes on from NW_022437254.1 coordinate 98,632, forward strand.
ATAGATTTATAACTAGTGAGGAAATTAAATCCATAACCAAACATCTCCCAACAAAGAAAAGCCCTGGACCTGAAGGCTTTACTGGTAAATTCCGCCAAATATTTAAAAAAAAAAAAAAAGAATGAACACCAAATCCTTGCAAAACTTTTAAAACTGGGAACACCTTTTTTTAATTAAAAAAATTTTGTTTTGAGACGAGGTCTTTCTCTGTCACCTATGCTGGAGTGTAGTGGTATGACCACAGCCTCCCATGTAGCTGGGACTACAAGCACACGTCTGGCTAAATTTTTATATTTTTTGTAGACCTAGGGTCTCCCTATGTTGGCCAGGCTGTTCTCAAACTCCTGGCCTCAAGCGATCCTCCAACCTCAGCCTCCTAAAGCGCTGGGATTACAGGCATGAGCCATGGTGCCCAACCAAAACTTTTTAAAATAGGAAACAAAGAACAGTGGAGAGCTACAGAGGTGAAATGATTTCATCTACCGTAACCGCACTGCAGAGTCTCATCTTTACATTCTGTAAAAGCTTTTCTTCCTATCTGTCTTTGAAAAGTTATAACTCGTTTGGGTAGTCTCATTGCATCTGATTTTTTTGGCGTTTTGAGGGTGGACTTTAGACAGTTGCATGGATGTGTTGACCAAGGGGTTGGGGAGAAATCTTTGCCAAACACTTTTAGGACCCCGGCCTCATGTTTATCCTCCGAGTGCCCAGTGAAGCGGGGGGTGCAGGACCATGGCGGAGGCTCAGAGGGGCAGGCACTTGTCTGTGGTTACGTGATGACTAATGGACAGCTAGAAATGGAACCCAGGTTGCCTGCCCTCACCACCCCAGCTTTTCCCATCTCCCCAGACCACTCCCAAGCTGCAGGGAGATTGTGAGGTCTCCTTCCTGGGGCTGATTCAGACCAACCTTGTGGATGAGACCTTGTTCCCCAGACCAGAGACAGGGGATGCCAATGCCCCAGGGGAGGCTGTTTAGCAGTCCATGCTCCCCTCACTGTCCCCTGGGGAGTCTGGTAGATCTCATAAGCAGACAGAGCTGTGGCATTGATGGACAGAGGACTGTCTCCATCACCTGGTGCCTGAGGCTCACCTTTACTTGCAGTCAACGGGAGGATGGTCTTACAAGACCGGACATAGAGCGTTCAAGGCGGACAGGAAAAATAGCTCTTCTTAGAAAATCATCATTCTTCTTTGCAGCTGCGTAAAGTGAGGCCCAGCCATCCTTTAGTTAATATCTCCACCTACTTGGGAAGAAAGGTAAATCATTGACAACTGCTGGTGAGAGTGACTTGGCCCAACACTGCGCTTATAAAACCCGGGACTGGTAAATTCTCTCATCTGTGAAGTGTCCTTCCCCAGAGAGCTTCTAGAGCACGCAGGCATCTGGCAATCTGTGGGCACAATTAGAGCAGAGGCTGGAGGCAGCTCTGGGCTCTCTGCCAGCCCAGCTCTGCCACTTCTCTCCCTTTGTGGGCTCCCATTGACTGAGTCAGGATGGCATCAGGTTCCCCCATGAACTCTGACTTAATGGGTTGGACTCTAAGGCAGCCTTGAAGAGAGTCACCAGCCCACTGGCCTGTGGCTAGTACCATGTTTCCCAAGGGGAAGGAAAGAGTTCCATTGCCTGGAACTCCTGGGGAGTAGAGGGAAAGTGGGTCCCATCCAGTTCCTTCACACTGTCACAGTCTTGGAAGGAAACATTGTAGAAATTCACATCAAAGACTCAAAAAATAAGTCACAGAGCAGTCAGGGCTAAATGAAACCTCAGAGCACATTAGGTCAATCCCCCTTATTGCTCTGGGCAGGAGGTGGAGGCTCAGAGAGGGCAAGCCCCCTGCCCAAGGTCACACAGTGCGGAAGCAGGCCTGAGTCTGCAGACTCCAGAGGGGCAGCAGCTGCTGGCACCTCACACACCCAAGGCCTGTGGTAATAGAGACTGACTCTCCACTGCCCGAAGCCAAAGCCTCAGGAGCAGAAGAGAGAGGAAGAGGAGGGGAAAACAGAATTCGGAGAGCAGGAAGGGGCATGAATTTGCTCAGCCCAACTGCAGCTTGATCAATCGCAAGTGGGGTGTGGCAGCAGAGCGGCTGCTGGAAATATAGCTCCCCCGAGCCCCATCAGTCAGTGATATAGTAATACAGTGGCCGGGGCTGGAAAAATGCTATGAGACTCCAGAGAGTTCAGTCTCATCCCGCTGGATTATAACCCTGTTATTGACACCCCAGGGGCTTGCTCTGTCTCCTTCAACCCAGCTCAGGAGATGAAACTTTCCATGGGCACCAGGGGTGGTGTGCTGGCTGGCGGGATGCAGCCCAAACCCAAAGGGCAGGCTGGGAGCTGGAGATGCAGGAGTGGAAGTGGGCTCCAGCAGAGGCATGCCTGTCAGAGATGTCTGGGGGTGACCCTGCTCCCTGAGCCCCAACTCCAGTGTCCACTGAGGCCTCAGCTATGCACTGGGCTGTGCCTGGGGATCAGAGGGAGGAGAAGCTGGGGGCCTGGCCTGGGAGTCTGTCCTCACAGCCAAAAGGTTGAAAAGAATAGCAGTGACGGGTAGTCCAGCTGCTGAAATGCAGCAGACAGAAAGGGCCCTGGGGGTTTCAGTGTGGAGGACAAGCTTCCAGGAGGAGGCGAGGCCACACCAGGGCTCAAAGGGTCAGAATTCTGTTGCAGCCTCCCGCAGGCCTCTACCTCCTCCTCATCACCGCACCCAGGGTCCGAGTGTCTGAAACAGCAGGAGTCCTCCGACCATAAAACTCTCCTGGCAACCCAGTGCTTCCGGGAAAGTCAGAATTCCATCACATAATCATAATATTCAGCCATAAACAGACATGAAATTCTGATACGTGCTATGACCTGGAAGAAACTTGAAATCATTATACTAAATGAAATGAGCCAGATGCACAAGCACACATGGACAAATACTGTACGATTCTACTCACATGAAGTATCTAAAATAGGCCAATTCATAGAGGCATGAAGTAGAATAGAGGTCACCAGCGGCTAGGGAAACGGGGACGGGGAGTTATTGTTTAGTGGGTGCAGGTTCTGTTTGAGATGATGAAATAGTTCTTGAAATGGATAGTAGTGATGTTTGCACAACATTATGAATGTACTTAATGCCACTGAATTGTACATTTAAAAATGGTTAAAGGCCTGGAGTGGTGGCTCACACCTATGATGCCAGCACTTTGGGAGGCTGAGGCAGGAGGGTTGCTTTAGCCCAGGAGTTTGAGACCAGCCTGGGCAACATGGCAGGATCCCCTGAAATGGCCCTCTGTCCTAGCCACTGCAAACGACTCACGACCTCCCGTTGGCACCGTGTCCTGTCATGGCACTGTGCCCTTGCTATTCGCTTGGCCTGGAATTCCAACTCTTCTCTTCCTGGATAACATGAGCTGGTTTTTCATGACTCCACTGGTGTCCCACCTTCCCAGTGAATTCCCCCACCAACATGTTCCCTACGCAAGCAGAGTCAGAGGCACCCTCATCTGGGGACCCACATTTCCTGGGCTGCCCACATCAAGGTCCCTAATCTGTGGGTACATACAATGATGCCACCCTCTTGAAGTGGGCTAGATGAGGCAGTCCAAGACATCACAATAAAGCTTCCAGCATGCCAGTCACTGTGGCACACATCTACAGTCCCAGCTGTTTGGAAAGCTGAGGTGGAAGTGCTCCTGAGCCCAGGCATTCAAGATCAGCCTAAGCAACACAACTAGACCCTGTCTCAAAAGAAAACAAATGAAAAGATTCCAGTATCACTTCCAGTAGGTATTCTTAATTAAAGCAGCAACAGGTGACATGGCTGATCAGAGGTAGGATATGGGTTCTTTCTCCAGCATTTCAGACGTGAATGCAAGCCACGGCTCAAAAGCAGTGGAAGCACTGCTATAACATTAGCGTCAAGTTGAATATTAGCTTCCCAAGGGAATGCAGTGATATTTCGGTCCACCAGCAACTGAGAATAAAAAGAGAAGATAAAGACCTGGAGAACATCAAAAGCACATCTGAAGGCTGTAGACAGCCCATCTCTCTAGGGAAATTTTAAAGTGACCCAATTAGAAGAATTTAAAACATAGGCATTAGCTTAGGAACTTTATGATCTATAAAAATAATATCCATCCATCAAGATCTGGTTTCTCATTCTATTCCAGTATAGATGATACTGAATTTACATAAATAAAATCATGTCTGCTAGATAGGCAGAGAGAGACATAGAGATATATATGACTAGACATACTTAGATTTATAAACTTGCAATGAGACTTAGACACCGGCACATCTTATATGTCAGCGAAAACAGTCATTTATGTCTGTGCTTCCTGAACTTGACCATGAGCTCCTTGAGGGCAGGTCCTTCATCTTTGTGGTCCTGGGCTGATAGAATACAACATGCAAAGGAAGGAAATAAACGTCCACTTTGTAAATGAATGAGTTATTCTTTGCATCTCCAGCACCCAGCACAATGGGTGTTTCTCAGAGGAAGTTTCACCTTCACATCTGACATACGGTCCTCACCTGCACCTCTGCCCTGCCTCCCGCTGCAGGATGAGAGCGGCGGGAAGCAGAAGTTCCTGCACACAGGGGAGCGTGGCACCCTGGCTCCTCACTCAGCCGGCTGGGAGGGGCCACAAGGAAGTGAGGAGCCTCCACCCTGAGAGGCTGGACTGCCTGGGGCCTGGAACCTGAAGACAAGGCCGGAGCTGCACAGAACTCTCAGGGGGCTGCAGGTAGCTCACACTTTACAGCTTGGAATGATGAAATCAAAGGGAAGTTGCAAGAAGAGACCATTCACAGGAGCCATGTCCATTATAGCAAATGAATCAGAACAACTCCAATGCCCTTTGAAAGGAAGATGGATACATGGGGGCAGAATCTTTCTCTGGAATACTGCAGTATAATGAAATTGAAAAAAAATGACCACTATGTACAATAGTACGTGTGAATCTTCTTAACATGTTGAGTGAAAAAGCAAATCTCAGAAGATGATACATAACAGGATGCCCTTTTTATAAAGATCACAAACAGCATAAATCAGCAACGTATTGCTTAGGCATCCACAGATACGCGGTTGTGGTGGCATTACCCCTGCTCAGTGAGTCTTCTGGTTCTTCCTTCACTTTGGAAGGCATTTTTCCTTCAGGCCCTCTTGAAATTAGGGATAGCCTTGGGAAGAACTTTGGCCAAAGAAAGGTCAGCAAAAGTGCTCAGTGTCACTTTTGAGCAGAAACGTCTAAGAGCTTGTACATATTTCTTATTCTCCTTCTCCTCCCCCACCAAAGCAAACCCCAGAACTTAGAGTTGAAATGGCATTAGATAGTGGCTGTGCCATCCACGTGCCTGGGTCCCCGAGTGCCTGCAATGGGCAGAGCCTCTGTCAAACTGCATTGGCAGAAGAATAAGCCTCTGTCAAGGCAAGCCACTGAGCCTGGGGGTTGTTCCCGTGGTGTAACCTAGTTTATCCTGACTGATATAGAAACAAATTTAGGCCGGGCACAGTGGCTCATGCCCATAATCCGAGCACTTTGGGAGGCAAAGTGAGCAGATCACTTGAGCTCAAGAATTTGCGACCAGCTGGCCAACATGGTGAATCCCCATCTCTACAAAAACTACCAAAAAAAAAGTTAACTGGGCATAGTGGTGAACAACTGTAGTGCCAGCTACTGGGGAGGCTAAGACAAGAGGATCACTTGAGCCTAGGAGGCAGAGGTTGCAGTGAGCCGAGATCATGCCGGTGCACTCCAGACTGGGAAACAGCAAGACTCTGTCTCAGCCAGGTATGGTGGCTCATGGCTGTAACCGCAGCACTTTGGGAGGCCGAGGCGGGTGGATCACCTGAGGTCAAGAGTTCGAGACCAGCTTGACCAACATGGTGAAACCCCGTCTCTACTAAAAATACAAAATTAGCTGGGCATGGTGGCAGACGCCTATAATGCCAGCTACAAGGGAAACTGAGCCAGGAGAATCGCTTGAACCTGGGAGGTGGAGGCTGCAGAGAGCCGAGATCCTGCCATTGCTCTTCAGTCTGGGTGACAGAGCAAGTCTCTGTCTCAAAAAAAAAAAAAAAAAAAAGAAAGAAAGAAAAAAAGAAAAAGGAAAAGCAGAGATAAATTTATGTTTTAATGGGTAAGAGGGCCTAGACGTAGTGGTTCACACCTGTAATCCAGGCACTTTGGGAGGCTGGTGCAGGAGGCTTACTTGAGGCCAGGAATTTGAGGCTGCGGTGAGCTAGGATCTCACCCCTGCACTCCAGCCTGGGCAACAGGGAAAGACTCCATCGCTTTAAAAAACAATGATAAGGGAGTGATACATCCAAAATTAGCACAGTGCTGACCTCTGAGGAGGTGGCAGGGAAAACGACAAGGGAGAGGCACAAAGCAGGTATGAATATTGTTAAGGTTCCAGATCTTGAGTTGAGCTCTGAGTTTCAAGGTGCTTGCTGTGTTATTGCAAACAAATTAATTAATTACAGTGGCCCTGCATAAGTCAATAGTAAGAGTGCTTCATAACTAGGGGTGTGATTGACCCAATCGTGTGCATGTGAGTTTCATTTAAAAAGAAAAAGAAAAAGTAAATAATTATTGCTCAACTATGAGCTGGAACCTCAGTAATGGGCATGCCCAAGGGAAGCTTGCATCTTGTCTTGCAGGCAATGGGCACCCACTGAGGGCATAAGGAGGCCAAGGGTGGAGCTCAGAGGTGTGTTTTTTCTCCTAATTCCCTAAGGTCCAGGGCCCGAGAGATTCCATTCCCCACAGCCCCTCCTCCAGGCCCCCAGGGAACTCTCACGTTAGCCAGCTGCTGAGAGGTGGGAGACAGGAAGATCACAGAGCCTTCGTTGCTGGCAGCTTGTCAAACCTGCCACAAAGCTTCATCTCAATGCATTTGCATGAAATGGTTTTACCCCAGCTGCCTTCTGGTCCCTGACCACCCAATTCCCAGGGCCCTGGCAGGCCCGGCTCCCCAGCAGTGACCTCACAGGCCCCTGGACCAATCCCAGACCCCCTCTGAGGATATCAAGTTGACTGGTAAGAATTCTGCTTTTCTTGTATCCCAGGAATCCTGAATCTTACACAACTTTCTCTCCCTCACCCTGGATGCTCATTGCAGTCCGTGGGGCGCCCCCACAGAGTTGTAGGCGGGAGAGGACATGCTGGGATGTACAAGGTGGAGGCTCACTCTGGCTGCTGGGGAGGGACAAGGGTGGAGGCAGGGAGACCACCAAGGCGGGAAAGGGAGGACATCTGGACTGAGAAGAGACAGAGGGAGGGAGGCACGGAGCAGAGCTGAGAGCTGCTTAGAAGGCAAGACCACGGAGCTCACCAGTGAGCCACAGGGCCCAAGCCCAGCTTCACGGCCACAGGGAGGAAACAGGAGCAGTCCTGCCCCTGGCTCCAGACACCACAGCTCACAGCCAAGGCTGGAGCCAGATTGGATGGTCCAGTGCCAGAGAGAGAGGAGTATGGGTTTAGGGGGCAGGGAATAAGTGACTATTTATATTTGGACCTTTAGAGCTATTTGAGCATATTAATTTGACCCCAAAATTCCAACTAAAAAAAGAAAGCACATTAGAGTCAGACTGTCACAGGTGTGGACGCTCAGTATCCACACAGCGCAGGCAAGCAGCAGGCAGGTCATGACCCCCTTGAAATCACGCCCCGAGTTGGTTTCGTGGATGCAGACCTTTTCTGAAAAGTATGTTTTATTGAATTCTCAAAAGGGCCTGTGATCTGGTCATAATGAAAATACTTAACATTTAAATGCACTAACATTGTAGATGTCATCTGATCTAGATAGAGACGGAACCATACAGACACAAACACACATGGGGACAGATCAACTCATTTAATCCTCCCAGCGGCCCCAGGAGGAACACTGGATTGTCCTCTCCATTTCACAGACGTAGGGACTGAGGTAGCAGGAGGTTCAGCAACTTGCTCAGTTAGTGACATTTGAGTCCAGAGTTTCAGCTACAACCCTGGCCCCATCTGGTCTAATACCAAACTTGCCAGGTAGACAATTGAGGTCCTGGGGCGCAGAAGGGCTCACCCCAGGCTCCACAGACAGAGAGTGCTGGCTCCGTGGACTTGTGGACCTCTGTGATCCCAACCCTTCTTGGACCTCTCACTTCAAAAGCAATAGGAAATCTCAAGGCCAGGTGTGGTGGCTCACGCCTGTAATCCCAGGACTTTGGGAGGCTGAGATGGGTGGATCACTTGAGGTCAGGAGTTTGAGACCAGCCTGGCCAACATGGTGAAACCCGGTCTCTACTACAAACACAAGAATTAGCCAGCTGTGGTGTCCCAGCTACTTGGGAGGCTGATGCAGAAGAATTGCTTGAACCTGGGAGATGGAGGTTGCAGTGAGCCAAGATCTTGCCACTGCACTCCAGCCAGGGCAACCGAGCAAGACTTCATCTCAAACACACACACACACACACACACACACACACACACACACACACCACATACACACACAACACACACCAAAACACAAAAAAAAGAGCAATAGGAAATCTTGGTCCCTCCCCTCATCCATGCCCACAGCTGGGAGGGTGGTTTGGTGCCAGGGACATCTCAGGAACAGGTGTGGGGCAGGGGAGAGCTCCCACCTGCCTTCACTACTGCTGCTACTGGCAACCCAGCTGCCAATGCAGGGAGACCCCAGCCGGGCCAGCCCTTAGCAGGGACAGTGTATTGGTCTGTTTTCATACAGCTATAAAGAGCTGCCCGAGACTGGATAGTTTATGAAAGAAAGAGGTTTAATTGACTCACAGTTCAGCATGGCTAGGCCGTCAGGAAACTCACGATCACAGCAGAAGGTGAAGGGGAAGCAAGGAACCTTCTTCACAAGGTGGCAGGAAGAGTGCTCAACAAAGTGGGAAGGGCCCCTTATAAAACCGTCAGATCTCGTGAGAACTCACTCACCATCACGAGAGCAGCGTGGAGGGAACCACCCCGTGATCCACCAGTTATCTCCACCTGATCTCTCCCTGACACGTGGGGAAAATGGGGAATTATGATTCAAGATGAGATGTGGGTGGAGACACAAAGCCCAGCCGTATCAGACAGGAACCCCCGTCTTCCATAACCAAGCCCTGCTGTCTCCCTGGCCTCTCTTCCCTACCTCCGCCCTCCGCTGTAACTGAGAGTGAGGAAGGGGAGGTTGTCTGGTGGCCTTGGGTAGGGCCTGGCATCTCCTGGAGCCTCAACTGCCCTGCCTCTCCTCCCTGTCATCCCACCCCCAAGGGTGTCGTCCCACTCCTCCGAGGCCTTGTGTCCTCCAAGGCCTTGCCTAAGTCTGCCCCTGCCCATGCTTAGGATTGTGTGAGCCCCTGGGCCAGGCTGGAGCTCACCCTCAGGGAACTGTGGGAGAGGCAGGAGTCCAGAGAAGAGGAGGGGGGCAGGAGGCCTGTGGGGAGATGCTGGGCCTCCAGACCACTGAGAGGGGCCTGAGCCAGTGCTCACACCTGGGTCTCAGAGTCCCCTGTAGGACTCCATGTGGGGCCAGATGACAGGATATCACAACAGGGTATAAATCAGGTATAAGAGGCTTGCTCAAGACACCACAGAAGGCCCAGCTGCACCAGGGGAAGGGAAACCTGGTGTCCCTGGATGGCAAGGAGGGAGGGTCGTCTAGGGCAGGGATGGAGCTCTGAT
>NW_022437254.1:108302-112100 GCF_009761245.1 Sapajus apella
TCTGTGAGCATCCCCCACTCCTCAGCCAGAACTGAGTCTTCCCTTCCCTGCGCACCTCGAGCTCCTCAGAGCCTGGTATTCGGGCGTCCGAGGACGCGCTGTCTCCCACGTGAGACCCTTAGCTCCTCAAGAACAGGGTCTGAGTCCTGTTCATCTGGATCCCCCATAAGCCCAGCCGAGTGCTGGGCATACAGTAGGCACTGCTGCGGCCTGGGTGGGGTGGGTGGAGCCGGGGCCAGAGTTGCCTCTGAGCGAGGCTGCTGCTGTCATCTCAGTTGCCAGTTTACTCTGTGGTTGAGGCCCCTGCCCACTTCCCTTCCCACCCTGACCTAAGGAAGACTGCCCCACCCCCAGACCCCCATGGCTCCTGGTTGCCCTGCAGAAGGCAATGAGTGTCTGACCCCAGAGGCCAGGTGTGGGACATGCAGAACCTCTGGTCTAGTCTAGTCAAAAACAACTCAGGCCAGATTGTCACCATAGTAGGTTGAACCAGGACCTCCCAAGCCATGTAGTTCACTCATGCAGAGGTAGAAGCCAGAAGCCAGATCAGGCCTCTAGAGCAACCAGAATGTAGAGTGGGGGGGGGGGACCGAGATTATGGGGGAGCGGAACAGCAGAGCCACAAGGAAGATGAAGAAGCCCATGAGGAGGAAGGAGAGAGCAGAGGAGAGACCTTGGGGAGCAGCCAGTAGGGAGAGGCTCCTGTTACAGCTGAAGCCCGAGGCCTGGCTCCGCGCACATGACCGGGAGAACAGATTCAGGGAAGACCATTCCATTTCACTGGAGGTGGGATCGTTCCCACAGAGGGGAGAAGAGCTTTTCCTGCCACCCAGAGCCAAGGTGGGGCCCCCTCCAGGAAGAAGTGAGGAACTGGGGCTTTGGAGCCTATTTTTTTTTTTTTAGAGGGAGTCTTATTCTGTCGCCAGGCTGGAGTGCAATGGTGCGATCTCTGCTCACTGCTACCTCCGGCTCTCTGGTTCCAGCGATTCTCCTGCCTCAGCCTCCCGAGTAGCTGGGACAACAGGTGTGCACCAGCACGTCCAGTTAATTTTTGCATGATTAAAGTAGAGACGGGGTCTCACCATGTTGGCCAGGATGACTTCTTGACCTCCTCATCCGCCCACCTCGGCCTCCCAAAGTGCTGGGATTACAGGCGAGAGCCCCTGCGCCCGGCCTGGAGCCCTTCCGAGGACCGTCCCAGGAGCTCCAGGACTCCCGGGCTGCCGAGGTGGTGGGGCAGGGCCGGGAGAAGGGGGCAGATCCAGAGATGCCCGAGTGGAGCCCACGGCCTGCGCTCACTGCCGCGCCCCTGAACCGCCGCTGAGCCTTGGCTGGAGCCCCAGGGGCGCCGTCCCGCGGGCTCCCGAGCCTGCCAGCGCCCCGCTTGGAAGAACGGAGCCAGGAGCAGCTGGCAAGGGGGCGTGGAGAATGTGCCCCGCCCAGGCGGTGCGGAAGGGCCAGCGTGGGGCCCAGAGCCACAGCAGAGCCACCCAGGGGAGACCCAGGGATCCACTGCGGCCTGTGCCCCCGCACCCGACGCAAGGCCTAGGACAGACAGGGGAGCCTGGCGCGACCGCAGCTCCTCTCCCCTCCTGCAGCCGGGGGAGGGCGGGCCGAGGCGGGGGCTGGGTGCTTTGCCCGGGGCTGCCCGTCCAGGCACCCGGAGGCCATGACCTGTGGGTGTTTCCGGCAGAGCAGGCCTGGAGGGCAGGGCCCGGGCCAGCATCACTCACTGCGGGGACACCGCCTCGAAGAACCCCTGTTGATGCCGGGGGGAAGATGAGAGGCAGGCAAGGAATAAGAGACTCGGTTCTGCTGCCTCCCCCAGCCTCAGCCCTCCTCCACGGAGCCCCCGACCCCCAGTGACACTTGACCCTACCCCCGGCCCTGTGTGGGGCCCTGGGCCACTTGGGCTGGCATGCCCACGATTCAATGCCTGCATTTCACACAAACAGGTCCCACTGCTTGGCCTGCACAGCAGGTGGCTGCCCACCCCTGCCCACCCCTGCCTCCCTATGCAGGCTCCTGCTCAGGGTGGAAGGCCCAGCCTCGCTTCCCTGGGAAGAGGAGCTCAGGAAAGGGGCCCAGGGAGGAGAACGCTCCACAACCCCCAGTAGAGGCTGGTTGCTTTCTGCCATGGGAAGGTGGGTGCCCTGAACACGGGGTCCCAACCCAAAGAGAAAGATGCCCCTCAGCATGTGAAGGTGGCAAGGATCAGGGTGCTCCAGTCCGAGCTCCAGCTCTGGGAGGACAGGCAGGGAGTTGCCTTGGGGCCTCCATTTGTCTACCCCTGGAGAATGGGCACATGCCTCAGATGGTGGAAGGGTCTGGATAAGCCAGCATAGGGCAAGGCCATGTCCTCTCTGGGGGGTGCCAGAGAACTGCCTGCCAGTGGGCCCTGACCACCCCCAGTCCTCTGCTTCTCCTCCAGGCTAAGGTCTTTGGGTGTGCTGGGCTGTGGCTGGACTCTTGGAGGCCACCACTGACCAGGTGTCTGTCCTTTCTGGCCTCTGGCCTCTGGCATGCTCCAGAGAGGACACGGGTCTTGCCCTCTGCCGACTTATCCAGACCCTTCTACCGTCAGGTTCCCTTGGGTGAGTTCCCAGGGCAGGACCTAGGGTGCCATCTCTGCTTCACAGTCTGGAAGCACCCATGGGCAGGACTGGAGTGCCTCTGATTTTATCCAAGTGCACCAGGGCTGGGTACACACCAGGCCTGAGTGGCCAAGCCTGGGACATGCAGAACCTCTGGCCTGGCCAGAACCAACCCAGTTTCCCTCCCAAGATGTGGTTCCGTCCCTCCAAGTGAGGAGATGCTGGAGGAAGAGAAGGCGGGAACGGCAGCCCCCTGCCTTGCCCCACCTCACCCCAGCCAGCGGACCCCAAGGAGCCACTTCTCCAGGAGAAGGGATCCGGGTGGCCCCTGGCAGTCATAAAGCCATCTGGAAAAGCCTCCTGCCAGCCACACGCAGATTCCCTTGCCCCTGAAGGTAGCGGAGCCGGTAAATTACAGCTGAGGGCTGCACACCCTCCCCTCTGTATTTATATCCGCCTTGGTGCCTGAAAATGGATATTTATGCATTTTCAATATTCAGGGCAAACGCTCCATCACTCCTGCTCACGGCTGCGGCACACAACACCACCCCACAGGGACTTTCCTCTTCCACCTGGTTTGCCCCTCAGGGGCTTCCAAGTGGGGCCTGGGCCCTGGAAGGGAGTCCCCACCCCCATCTGCAGGCCTGCATGACTCGGGGGGAGTAGAGGGAATAAACGGACCAGGCCAGCCTCCCACTGGAGCCTAGGGCCCTCTTGGAGGCAGGCAGGGTCGGTCCCCATGCTTTATAGACCAGCAGACAAGGCTCAGAGAGGCTGGGTGCCCGGGCAGGGTCACACAGCATCCTCTCTAGGCCAGGGTTCTCCGGCCTTTCTTTGTTTCTCTGGTTCTCTCTCACGTCCTCTCCGTGTGTCTCCAGGTCTGACTCTCAACCATCCCGGGCCCTCTCACATCTTTCTCCATCTCTTGCTTAGTGTCTCCCCAACTTTCTCACTGCCCCCCATCTCCCTGTCTCACTCCCACCCCGCCCACCTCCCCTCTCTCCTGGCTCACACCCTCCCTCTCCCTCAGAGCCACTGTCCAAGGCTGAGGTCAGGGCAGGGGTGGGAGGAGCTGTCCTGGTGCCCAGCAGGGGCCTCCCTGGGCATCGTCTCCCCCAACCCCCGCCTGGACCTGTGATAGGAGAGCCCCCACAGCCCTAAGCCAATGAACGCACAGAGCAGAAGTGGGAATGAGGGTGGGAGG
>NW_022437255.1:0-43807 GCF_009761245.1 Sapajus apella
ACAATTTTGCATGTTCTTCACATGTACCCCAAAACCTAAAATGCCATAAAATAAATAAATGGGAAAAAAAAAGAAAGGATTTCTGAACTGCGGCACACACACATCAGATTAACTCTCTAAGTTGATTATACAGCTTGACATCCATTCTACTAGATAGCTCCGTTTTTGTTTTAGAGCAAGATGTTTCTCATTATAGCCTATCATCCCATTCACTCTGGAATATCCAAACGCAGGTTTTAGAAGAAACGTGCTTCTAACTCGCTGAATCTAAAGATAGATGCATCTTGCTAAGGTGAACGAACGCAAAGCAGGGCAGTTTATAATATACGTTTGCCTGTGTTTGAAACGCAGTCTTACTGCTAATTCTCATATGCCTGTATATGGCTGGGAATATCTGTTTCTAGATTCTCCAAAGAAAGGATTTCTGAACTGCTGCACACACACATCAGTTTACCTCTGTAAGTTGATTGCACAAATTGACAACCATTCTGCTATATAGCTCCGTTTTTGTTTTAGAGCAAGATATTTCTCATTACAGCCTACCCTCCCATTCACTCTGGAATATCCAAACGCAGCTTTTAGAAGAAACGTGTTTCTAACTCGCTGAATCTAAACAAATATGCAACTTCCTAAGGTGAACGAATACAAAGCAGAGCAACTTGCAATATACATTTCTCCTCGATTGGCATTTGGATTTTGTCCATGTCTTTTCTATTGTAAACAGTGCTGCAATGGATATATACGTGCACGTGAACTTATAGTAGAGTGATTTGTAATACTTTGGAGATATAAGCAGTAATGGGATTGCTGGGTAAAATGGAATGAACAATGAGAACACGTGGACACAGGGAGGGGAGAACTAGACACTTGGGTCAGTTGCAGGGAAAAAGGGGAGCGACGGTGGGGGTGTGCTTTGGAGAGATAGCAAGGAGAGAAATGCCAGATGTAGGTGATGGGGAGGAAGACAGCAAATCACACTGTCACGTGTGTACCTATGCAACAATTTTGCATGTTCTTCACATGTACCCCAAAACCTAAATTGCAATAAAATAAATAAATGGGAAAAATAAATAAATCTAGGTTTCTCCTGTGTTTTAACGCAGTCATACTTCTAATTCTCATATGCCTGTATATGGCTGCAAATATCTGTTTCTGGATTCTCTAAGGAAAGTATTTCTGAATTGATGCACACACGTATCAGTTTACCACTGTAACTTGATTGTACAGCTTGACAACCATTCTGCTAGATAGCTCCGTTTTTGTTTCAGAGCAAGATATTTCTCATTAGAGCCTATACTCCCATTCATTCTGGAATATCCAAATGCACCTTTTAGACGACACGTGTTTCCAACTCGCTGAATCAAAACATAGAAACAACATCCTAAGGTGAAAGAACACAAAGCGGAGCAGTTTGAAACAGATGTTTCTCACGTGTTTTTAACGCAGTCTTACCGCTAATTCTTATATGCCTGTATATGGCTGGACATATCTGTTTCTAGATTCTCCAAAGAAAGGATTTCAGAACTGCTGCACACACACGTCAGTTAAACTCTGTAAGCTGATTGTACAGGGTGACAACCATACTGCTAGATAGCTCCGTTTTTTATTTTGAACAAGATATTTCTCATTACAGCCTATACTCCCATTCACTCTGCAATATCCAAACGCAGTTTTTAGAAGAAACGTGTTTCTAACTCTCTGATTCTATACATAGATGCAAGTTCTGAAGGCGAACGAACACAAAGCAGACCAGTTTGAAATGGACTTTTCTCCTGTGTTTGAAACGCAGTCTTACTGCTAATTATTATATGCCTGTATAAGGCTGGAAATCTCTGTTTCTAGATTCTCCAAAGAAAGGATTTCTGAACTGCTGTACACACACATCAGTTTAACTCTATAAGTTGATTGTAGAGCTTGGCAACCACTTTCCTATTTAGCTCCGTTTTTCTTTTAGAGAAAAATATTTCTCATTACATCTTATACTCCCATTCACTTGGAATATCCAAACGCAGCTTTAAGAAGAAACGTGTTTCTAACTCGCTAAATCTAAACATAGAGGCAACTTCCTAAGGTGAACGAACACAAAGCAGAGCAGTTTGACATAGACGTTTCTCCTGTGTTTTAAACGCAGTCTTACTGCTAATTCTTATATGCCTGTATGTGGCCGGAAATATCGGTTTCTAGATTCTGCAAAGAAAGGATTTCTCAACTGCTGCACACATATCAATTTAACTCTGTAAGTTGATTGTACAGCTTGACAACCATTCTGCTAGATAGCTCCATTTTTGTTTTAGAGCAAGATATTTCTCATTACATCCTATACTCCCATTCACTCTGCAATATCCCAATGCACCTTTTAGAAGAAACATGTTTCTAACTCCCTGATCTAAACATAGATTCAACTTCCTAAGGTGAATGAACAAAAAAAAAAGCAGTTTCAAATGGACGTTTCTCCTGTGTTTGAAACGCAATCTTACTGCTAATTGTTATATGCCTTTATATGGCTGGAAATATCTGTTTCTAGATTCTCCAAATAAAGGATTTCTGAGCTGCTGCACACACACATCAGTTTAACTCTGTAAGTTCATTGTACAGCTTAACAACCATTCTGCTAGATAGCGCCGTTATTCATTTAGAGGAAGATATTACTCATTACATTCTATACTCCCATTCACTCTGGAATATACAAACGCAGCTTTTAGAAGAAACGTGTTTCTAACATTCTGAATCTTAACATAGATGCAATTTCCTAAGGTGTACGAATACACACCAGAGCACCTTGAAATAGACAATTCTCCTGTGTTTTATACGCAGTGTTATTGGTAATTCTTATATGCCTGTATATGGCTAGAAATATCTGTTTCTACATTCTTCAAAGAAAGGATTTCAGAAATGCTACACAGAGACATCAGCTTAACTCTGTAACCTAACTGTACTGCTTGACAACCATTCTGCTAAATAGTTCCATTTTTGTTTTAGAGCAAGATATTTCTCATTACAGCCTATGATCCAATGCTATCTGGAATATCCAAACGCAGCATTTAGAAGAAACGTGTTTCTAACTCGTTGAACCTAAACATAGATGCAACTTCCTAGGGTGAAGGAAAACAAAGCCCAGCAGTTTGAAACAGACGTTTCTCCTGTGTTTTAATCGCAGTCTTGCTGTTAATTCTTATATGCCTGGAAATATCTGTTTCTATATTCTCCAAAAAAAGGATTTCAGAACTGTTACACACAAATCAGTTGCACTTTGTAAGCTGATTGTGCACCTTGACAACCATTCTGCTAAATAGCTCTGTTTTTGTTTTCGAACAAGATATTTCTCATTACACCCTATACTCCCATTCAATCTGGCATATCCAAACACAGTTTTTAGACGAAACCTGTTTCTAACTCTCTGTTTCTAAACATAGTTGCAACTTCCTAAGGTGAACGAACACAAATTAGAGCAGTTTTAAATACATGTTTCTCTTGTGTTTTAAACGCAGTCTTACTGCTAATTTTTATATGCCTGTATATGGCTGGAAATATCTGTTTCTAGATTCCCCAAAGAAAGGATTTCTGAGTTGCTGCACTCACACATCAATTTAACACAGTAAGTTGATTGTACAGCTTGACAACCATTCTGTTAGATAGCTCCGTTACTCTTTTAGAGCAAGATAATACTCATTACAGTCTATACTCCCATTCACTCTGGAATATACAAACGCAGCTTTTAGAAGAAACATGTTTCTGACTCGCTGAATCTACACATAGATGCAACTTCTTAGGTGAACGAACACAAAGCAGAACAGTTAGAAATATACGTCTCTCTTGTGTTTTAAACGTAGTCTTACTGCTAATTCTTATATGCCTGTATATCGCTGGATATATCTGTTTCTAGATTCCCCAGGAAAGGATTTCTGAACAGCTGCACATGCACAACAGTTTAACTCTGTATGTTGATTGTACACCTTGACAACCATTCTGCTAGACAGCTCCATATTTGTTTTAGAGCAAGATATTTCTCATTACACCCTATACTCCCATTCAGTCTTGAATATCCAAATGCAGCTTTTAGAATAAACGTGTTTCTAAGTCGCTGAATCTAAACATAGATGCAACTTCCTAACGTTAACGAAAACAAAGCAGAGCAGTTTGAAATAGACGTTTCTCCTGTGTTTAAATCGCAGTCTCACTGCTAATTCTTACATGCCTGTATATGGCTCAAAATATCTGTTTCTAGATTCTTCAAAGAAAGGATTTCTGAACTGCTGCACCCACAAAACAGATTACCTCTGTAAGTTGATTTTGCAGCTTGACAACCATTCTGCCAGATAGCTCTGTTATTCTTTTAGAGCAAGATATTACTCATTATAGTCTATGCTCCCATTCACTCTGGAATATACAAACACAGCATTTAGAAGAAACGTGTTTCTAACTCGCTGAATCTATACATAGATGCAACTTCTTAGGTGAACGAACACAAATAGAGCACTTTGAAATGTAAGTTTCTCCTGTGTTTTAAACGCAGTCTTACTGCTAATTCTTACATACATGTATGTGGCCGGAAATATCGGTTTCTAGATTCTGCAAAGAAAGGATTTCTGAACTGCTGCACACATATCAGTTTAACTCTGTAAGTTGATTGTACAGCTTGACAACCATTCTGCTAGATAGCTCCGTTTTTGTTTTAGAGCAAGATATTTCTCATTACAGTCCATACTCCCATTCACTCTGGAACATCCAAACGAAGCTTCTAGAAGAAACGTGTTTCTAAGTCGCTGAATCTAAAAATAAATGCAAATTCCTAAGGTGAACAAACAAAAAGCAGAGCACTTTGAAATATGTTTTTCCTGTGTTTTACACCCAGTCTTATTGCTAATTCTTTTTTTCCCCCATTTATTTATTTTATTGCATTTTAGGTTTTGGGGTACATGTGAAGAACATGCAAAATTGTTGTATAGGTACACATGTGGCAGTGTGATTTCCTGCCTTCCTCCCCGTCACCTACATCGGGCATTTCTCCCCTTGCTATCTCTCCGCAGCTCCCCACACTCCACCGACACTTCCCTATTTTCCCCCAACTGACCCCAGTATGTAGTGCTCCCTTCCCCGTGCTCATGTCTTCTCATTGTTCAACACCCGCCTATGAGTGAGAACATGCGGTGTTTGATCTTCTGCTCTTCTGTCAGTTTGCTGAGAATGATGGTTTCCATGTTCATCCAAGTCCCTACAAAGGACCCAAACTCATCGTTTTTTGATGGCTGCATAATATTCCATGGTGTATATGTGCTACATTTTCCCTATCCAGTCTATCGTCGATGGGCATTTGGGTTGGTTCCAGGTCTTTGCTATTGTAAACAGTGCTGCAATGAACATTCGTGTGCATGTGTCCTTATAGTAGAACGATTTGTAATCCTTTGGATATATACCCAGTAATGGGATTGCTGGGTCAAATGGAATTTCTATTTCTAGGTCCCTGAGGAATCGCCACACTGTCTTCCAAAATGGTTGAACTAATTTACACTCCCAGCAACAGTGCAAAAGTGTTCCTATTTCTCCACATCCTCTCCAGCATCCGTTGTCTCCAGATTTTTAAATAAATCGCCACTCTAACTGGCTTTAGATGGTATCTCAATGTTTTGATTTGCATTTCTCTGATGACCAATGATGATGAGCATTTTTTCATATTTTTGTTGGCCTCATGTATGTCTTCTTTTGTAAAGTGTCTGTTCATATCCTTTGCCCACTTTTGAATGGGCTTGTTCGTTTTTTTCTTGTAAATCTGTTTTGGTTATTTGTAAATTTTGGATATCAGCCCTTTGTTAGATGGGTAAACTGCAAAATTTTTTTCCCAATCTGTTGGTTGCTGATTCACTCTAATGATTGTTTCTTTTGCTGTGCAGAATCTGTGGAGTTTGATTAGGTCCCATTTGTCTATTTTGGCTTTTGTCATCAATGCTTTTGGTGTTTTGGTCATGAAGTCCTTGCCTACACCTATGTCCTCCCATTCACTCTGGAACATCCAAACGAAGCTTCTAGAAGAAACGTGTTTCTAAGTCGCTGAATCTAAACATAGATGCAAATTCCTAAGGTGAACGAACACAAAGCAGAGCAGTTTGAAATATGTTTTTCCTGTGTTTTACACCCAGTCTTATTGCTAATTCTTTTTTTTCCCCATTTATTTATTTTATTGCATTTTAGGTTTGGGGGTACATGTGAAGAACATGCAAAATTGTTGTATAGGTACACATGTGGCAGTGTGATTTACTGCCTTCCTCCCCGTCACCTACATCTGGCATTTCTCCTGCATGGTTTTGCCTAAATTTTCTTCTAGGGTTTTTATGGTGTTAGGTCTTATGTTTAAGTCTTTAATCCATCTGGAGTTAATTTTAGTGTAAGGTGTCAGGAAAGGGTCCAGTTTCTGCTTTCTGCACATGGCTAGCCAGCTTTCACAACACCATTTATTGAACAGGGAATCCTTTCCCCATTGCTTGTTTTTGTCTGGTTTGTCAAAGACCAGATGGCTGTAGATATGTTGTGTTGCCTCCGAGACCTCTGTTCTGCTCCATTGGTCTATATCTCTGTTTTGGTACCAGTACCATGCTGTTTTGATTACTGTAGCCTTGTAGTATAGTTTGAAGTCTGGTAGTGTGATGCCTTCCGCTTTGTTCTTTTTGCTTAGAATTGACTTGGCTCTTTTGGTTCCACATGAAGTTTAAGGTGTTTTTTTCCAGTTCTGTGAAGAAGGTTACTGGTAGCTTGATGGGGATAGCATTGAATCTGTAAATTACTTTGGGCAGAATGGCCATTTTCACGATATTGATTCTTCCTAATCAAGAACATGGAATGTTTCTCCAATTGTTTGTGTCCTCTCTTATTTCGTTGAGCAGTGGCTTGTAGTTCTCCTTGAAGAGGTCCTTTACATACCTTTTTAGTTGTATTCCTAGGTATTTTATTCTCTTTGTGGCAATTGTGAACGGAAGTTTGTTCTTGATTTGGCTCTCTTTAACTCTGTTATTGGTGTATAGGAATGCATGTGATTTTTGCACATTGATTTGGTATCCTGACACTTTGCTGAACTTGCTTATCAGTTTCAGGAGATTTGGGGCTGAGACGATGGGGTCTTCTAGATATACAATCATGTCATCTGCAAATAGAGACAATTTGACTTCCTCCTTTTCTATTTGAATGCCCTTTATTTCTTTTTCTTGCCTGAATGCTCTGGCTAGAACTTCTAATACTATATTGAATAGCAGTGGTGAGGGATGGCATCCTTGTCTGGTGCCACATTTCAAGGGAAATGCTTCCAGTTTTTGCCCGTTCAGTATGATATTGGCTGTTGGTTTGTCATAAATAGCTTTTATTATTTTGAGATACGTTCCATGGATACCTAGCTTATTGAGGGTTTTTAGCATAAAGGGCTGTTGAATTTTGTCAAAGGCCTTCTCTGCATCAATTGAGATAATCATGTGGTTTTTGTCTTTGGTTCTGTTTATGTGGTGAATTACGTTTATAGACTTGCATATGTTGAACCAGCCTTGCATCCCCAGGATGAAGCCTAGTTGATCATGGTGGATAAGCTTTTTGATATGCTGTTGCAATCGGCTTGTCAGTATTTTATTGAAGATTTTTCATCTATGTTCATCATGGATATTGGCCTGAAGTTTTATTTTCTTGTTGAGTCTCTGCCGGGTTTTGGAATCAGGATGTTGTTGGTCTCATAAAATGATTTGGGAAGAATTCACTCTTTTTGTATTGTTTGGAATAGTTTCAGAAGGAATGGTACCATCTCCTCTTTGTATGTCTGGTTAGAATTCGGCTGTGCACCCGTATGGACGTGGGCTTTTTTTGGGTGGTAAGCTCTTAATTGATGCCTCAACTTCAGACCTTGTTATGGGTCTGTTGAGGGTTTTGGCTTCTTCCTGCTTTAGGCTTGGGAGGAGGTAAGTGTCCAGGAATTTATCCATTTCTTCCAGGTTTATTAGTTTGTGTGCATAGAGTTGTTTGTAATAATCTCTGATGATGGTTTGAATTTCTGTGGAATCTGTGGTGATATCCCCTTTATCATTTTTTATTGCATCAATTTGGTTATTCTCTCTTTTCTTTTTTATTAATCTGGCTAGTGGTCTGTCATTTTACTGATCTTTTCTAAAAACCAGCTCCTGGATTCATACATTTTTGAAGGGTTTTTTTGTGTCTCTATCTCCTTCAGTTCTGCTCTGATCTTAGCTGTTTCTTGTCTTCTGCTAGACTTTGAGGTTTTTTGATCTTGCTCCTCTAGCTCTTTCAGTTTTGGCGATAGGGTGTCAATTTTTGATCTCTCCTTGCTTCTCATGTGGGCACTTATTGCTATATACATTTCCCTAGAGACTGCTTTAAATGTGTCCCAGAGATTCTGATATGTTGTGTCTTCATTCTCGTTGGTTTCGAAGAACATCTTTATTCTGTCTTCATTTCATTGTTTATCCAGTCAACATTCAAGAGCAAGCTGTTAGGTTTCCAGGAAGCTGTGCGGTTCTGGGTTAGTTTTTGAATTCTGAGTTCTAACTTGATTGCACTGTGGTCTGAGAGACTGTTTGTTATGATTTCCGTTCTTTTGCATTTGCTGAGGAGTGATTTACTCCCAATTATGTGGTCGATTTTAAAGTAGGTGTGATGTGGTGCTGAGAAGAATGTATATTCTGTGGATTTGGGG
The DNA here is from genome assembly GCF_009761245.1 of Sapajus apella. Lineage (NCBI taxonomy): Eukaryota > Metazoa > Chordata > Mammalia > Primates > Cebidae > Sapajus > Sapajus apella. Next base: position 8,681 of record NW_022437255.1, read on the forward strand.
TGGAGAGTTCTGTAAATCCCTATTAGGTTTACTTGGTCCAGGTCTAAATTCAAGTTCTGGATATCCTTGTTAATTTTCTGTCTGGTTGATCTGTCTAATGTTGACAATGGGGTGTTAAAGTCTCCCACTATTATTGTTTGGGAGTCTACGTCTGTTTGTAAGTCATTAAGAACTTGCCTTATGTATCTGGGTGCTCCTGTATTGGGTGCATATATTTAGGATCATTAGCTCTTCTTGTTGCACTGATCCTTTTACCATTATGTGATGTCCCTCTTTGTCTCTTACGATCTTTGTTGCTTTAAAGTCTAATGTATCAGAGATGAGAACTGCAACTCCTGCTTTTTTTGCTGTCCATTTGCTTGGTAAATCTTCCTCCATCCCTTTATTTTGAGCCTTTGTGTCTCCTTGCATGTGAGATGGGTTTCCTGGATACAGCACACCGATGGGTTGTGGCTTTTTATCCAATTAGCCAGTCTATGTCTTTTGATTGGGGCATTTAGTCCATTTACATTTAGGGTTAATATTGTTATATGCGAATTTGATACTGCCATTTTGGTGCTAGCTGGGTGTTTTGCCCTTTAGTTGAGCTGGTATTTGTTGTTCCTTTATATGTGTAGAACCTCTTTCAGGAGCTCTTGTAGAGGTGGCCTGGTGGTGATGAAATCTCTGAGTACTTGCGTGTTCCCGAAGGATTTTATTTTTCCTTCACTTATGAAGCTTAGTTTGGCTGGATAGGAGATTCTGGGTTGAAAGTTCTTTTCTTTAAGGATGTTGAATATTGGCCCCCACTCTCTTCTGGTTTGTAGGGTTTCTGCTGAGAGATCTGCTGTGAGTCTGATAGGCTTCCCTTTATGGGTAACCCGACCTTTCTCTCTGGCAGCCCTTAGTATTTTCTCCTTCATGTCAACCCTGGTGAATCTGATGATTATGTGCCTTGGGGTTACTCTTCTTGACCAATATCTTTGTGGCGTTCTCTGTATTTCCTGGGCTTGAATGTTTGCCTGCCTTGCTAGGTTGGGGAAGTTTTTCTGGATAATATCCTGAAGAGTAGTTTCCAGCTTGGATTCATTCTCTTCGTCGCATTCAGGTCGCCTATCAAACGTAGATTAGGTCTTTACACATAGTCCCACATTTCTTGGAGACTTTGTTCATTCCTTTTTACCCTTTTTTCTCCAGTCTTGCCTTCCCATTTTATTTCATTGAGTTGATCTTCGACCTCTGATATCCTCTCTTCTGCTTGGTCAATTCGGCTGTTGATACTTGTGTATGCTTCGCGAAGCTCACTTGTTGCGTTTTTCAGTTCCATCAATTCACTTATATTCCTTTCTATTTTGTCCATTCTAGTTAGCATTTCGTCAAACCTTTTTTCAAGGTTCTTAGTTTCTTCGCATTTGGTTAGAACATGTTCTTTAAGTTCACGGAATTTTCTTACTACCCACCTTCTGAAGTCTGATCTGTAATTTCATCACACTTGTTCTTTCTCCATCCTTGTTCTCTTGCTGGTGAGGAGTTGTGATCCCTTGTAGGAGGAGAGGCGTTCTGGTTTCGGGTGTTTTCATCCTTTTTGTGCTGGTTTCTTCCCATCTTTAAGGATTTATCCACCTGTCCACTTTGTAGTTGCTGGCTTTCAGATTGGGTCTCAAATCTTTCAGGTTGACATTCTGTTTGTTGATGATGAGGTTATTTCTGTTTCTTGGTTTTCCTTCTGACAGTCTGGTCCCTCTGCTGTATGTCTGCTGAGGTTCACTCCAGGCCCTGCTTGCCTGTGGTTCCCCTGCAGCAGCTGCTGAACAGCAAGTGTTGTTACCAGTTTTCTTCTTATGCTATCTTTGTCCCAGAAGGATACCCGCCTAGTTCCATTCTGATCTCTCTTTTATGAGGTGGCTCTTTGGATATATAGCAGTGAGGGAGCTGCTTGAGGAGACGGTCTCTTCTTTATAGGAGCTCAAACGGTGAGCTGTGAGCTCTGTTGTTCATTCAGAGCTGCTGGGCAGGTACGTTTAGGTCTGCTGCAGTAGAACTCATAAACTGCTTTTTGTTCCCAGGTGCTCTGTCCCAGGGATTTAGGGCTTTAATTATGAGTTTCCGTTATGCTGCTGCCTTCTTTTATTTTTCTTCAGACCTGCCCTGCCCAGCAAGGAGGCAGCCTAGTCACTGTCGGCCTGTAGAGGCTTTGCTGGGCTGCTGTGGGCTCTGCCCAGCTGCTGAGTGAACTTCCCTGCAGTCCTGTTTATATAGGTGTAGTTATAGAACTGCTTTGGCGATGGTGGCCCGCCTCTGTGGAGGCGGAGTCTCTCTGCTGGGGCGGGTTGCCGTGGCAGCTGCGTACTGCCTCAGCAATGGTGGGTTGCCTTGGCAACGGCGGGCTGCCTCAGCAATGGCGGGTTGCCTCGGCAACAGTGGGCTGCCTCAGCATTGGCCAACTAACTCGGTCATGGCGGGCTGCCTCGGTAATGGTGGACGCCCCTCCCCCACAGAGCTGGACCATCCCGGGTTCAGCTGCATTTGCTGTGAAACTCTCAATCCAGAGTTTCTGATTGCTGTTCTTTTGGGGGGTGGGACAAGTCGAGCCTGATCGCCTGGCTCCCTGCCTCAGAGCCTTTTTTAAGTTAGTGTTCCAGTCGCCTGTTGAAGCGGCGCCGGGGTCTGTTTGTTTTCCCCTGCGGTCACTCACTGTGCTGGCTTAAACAGAGGCACTGAGGTTTGTAGTGCTTTTTTTTTTTTACCCTGGATTCTGCCGCCCTGGTTCCCTGCTCAGTCCCTTTTTTAAACAGACGAATAGGCGACTACCCGTGGCTACAATCGCGAGCCAAAAGGGCACCGGTAGTGGTATATTTTGTACGGGAAACCGTTGCTCCAGGGCACCAACAAAGCAGCCACGTGGGGCAAAGAACCGGTGTCGGATGGCATAGCCACAAAGGATGAAACATCGCACTGGAGACCTGTGGAGCTCCTCTGCCTGGGAATTTCCTAGGCTGTGGGTAATAAAAATGCAGCATCCACTCACCGTCTGCACTTTCACTGGGAGCTGCAATCCTGAGCTGGTCCTAAACAGACATCTTGGATCATTGCTAATTCTTACATGCCTGTATATGGCTGGAAATCTCTGTTTTTAGATACTCCAAAGAAAGGATTTCTTAATTGATGTACACACACATAAGTTTAACACTGTAACTTGATTGCACAACTGACAACCATTCTACTAGATACCTCGTTTTTTTTTAGAGCAAGATATTACTCATTACAGCCAATACTACCATTCACTCTGGAATATACAAACGCAGCTTTGAGAAGAAACGTGTTTCTAACTCGCCGAATCTAAACATAGTTGCAACTTCCTAAGCTGAATGAACACAAAGCAGAGTAGGTTGAAATAGACGTTTCTCCTGTGTTTTAAATGCAGTCCTACTGCTAATTCTTATATGCCTGTGTAAGGCTGGAAATGTCGGTTTCTAGATTCTCCAAAGAAAGGATTTCTGAACTGCTGCACACAAACTTCAGTTTAACTCTGTAAGTTGATTGTACAGCTTGACAACCATTCTGCCAGATAGCTCCGTTTTTGTTTTAGACCGAGCAATTTGTCATTACAAACTTTACTCCCGTTCACTCTGGAATATCCAAACGCAGCTTTTAGAAGAAACGTGTTTCTAACTCGGTGAATCTAAACATACATGCAACTTCCTAAGGTGAACGAACACAAAGCAGACCAATTTGAAATAGACGTTTATCCTGTGTTTGAAACGCATTGTGACTCCTAATTCTTATATGCCTGTATATGCCTGGAAATATCTGTTTCTAGATTATCCAAAGAAAGGATTTCTGAATTGCTGCACACACACATAAGTTTAACGCTGTAAGTTGATTGTAGAGCTTGACAACCATTCTGCTAGATAGCTCCGTTTTTGTTTTAGAGCAAGATATTTCTCATTACAGCCTATACTCCCATTCACTCTGGAATATCCAAATGCAACTTTTAGAAGAAAGGTGTTTCTAACTCGCTGAATCTAAACATAGATGCAACATCCTAAGGTGAGCGAACATAAAACAGAATAGTTTGAAATAGACGTTTCTCCTGTGTTTTAAATGCAGTCTTACTGCTAATTCTTACATGCCTGTATACGGTTGGAAATATCTGTTTCTAGCTTCTACAAAGAAAGGATTGCTGAACTGCTACACACACTTGAGTTTAACTCTGTGAGTTGATTGTAAGCTTGACAGCCATTCTCCAAAATAGCTCTGTTTTTGTTTTAGAGCAAGCTATTTCCCATTACAACCTATAGTCCCATTCACTTTGGACTATCCAAACGCAGCTTTTAGAAGAAAGGTGTTTCTAACTCGCTGAATCTAAACATAGATGCAACTTCCTAAGTTGAACGAACACAAAGCAGAGCAGTTTGAAATACACGTTTATCCTGTGTTTTAAACGCACTCTCACTGCTAATTCTTATATGCCTGTATATGGCTGGAAATTTGTGTTTCTATATTCTCCAAAGATAGGGTTTCTGAACTGCTGCACAAACATATCAGTTTAACTCTGTAACTTGATTGTAAAGCTTGACAAGCATTCTGCTAGATAGCTTCGTTTTTGTTTTTGAGCCAGCTATTTCTCATTACAGCATATACTCCCTTTCACTATTGAATACCCAAATGCAGCTTTTAGAAGAAACGTGTTTCTAACTGGCTGAATCTAAACATAGATGCAACTGCCTAAGGTGAAAGAACACAAAGCAAAGCAGTTTGAAATACACGTTTCTCCTGTGTTTTAAACGCAGTCTTACTGCTAATTTATATATGCCTGTATTAGACTGGAAATATCGGTCTCTAGATTCTCCAAAGAAAGGATTTCTGAACTGGTGCGCACACAAATCATTTTACCTCTGTAAGTTGATCGAACAGCTTGACAACCATTTGGCTAGACAGCTATGTTTATGTTTTAGGGCAAGACATTTCTCATTACACATATATACCCATTCACTCTGGAATATCCAAATGCAACTTTTAGAAGAAAGGTGTCTCTAACTCGCTGAATCGAAACATAGAGGCAACTTCCTAAGGTGAATGAACTCAAAGCAGAGCAGGATGAAATAGACATTTCTCCTGTGTTTTAAACGCAGTCTTACCCCTAATTCGTATATGCCTGTATATGGCTGGAAATATCTGCTTCAAGATTCTCCAAAGAAAAGATTTCTGAATTGCAGCACACACATATCAGTTTACCTCTGTAAGTTCATTGTACAGTGTGACAACCATTCTACTAGATAGCTCTGTTTCGTTTTAGAGCAAGATATTACTCATTACAGCCTATACTCCCGTTCACTCTGGAATATACAAACGCAGCTCTTAGAAAAAACGCGTTTCTAACTCGCTGAATCTAAACATAGAGGAAACATCCTAAGGTGAATGAAAACAAAGCAGAGCAGTTTGAAATAGACGTTTCACCTGTGTTTTAAACGCAGGTTTACTGCTAATTCTTATATGCCTGTATATGGCTGGAAATATGTGTTTGTAGAATCTCCAAAAAAAGTGTTTCTGAACTGCTGCACACACACATTTGTTTAACTCTATAAGGTTATTGTACAGCTTGACAAGCATTGCTCTAGATAGCTCCGTTTTTGTTTTAGAACAAGGTATTTCTCATTACAGCCTATACTCCCATTCACTCTGCAATATCCAAATGCACCTTTAGAAGAAACGTGTTTCCAACTCGCTGAATTTAAACATAGATGCAAATTCCTAAGGTGTACGAACACAAAGTAGTGCAGTTTGAAATAGACTTTTCTCCTATGTTTTACACACAGTCTTACTGCTAATTCTTATATGCCTGTAAAAGGCTGGAAATATCTGTTTCTAGATTCTGCAAAGAAAGGGTTTCTGAACTGCTGCACACACACAGCAGTTTAACTCTGTAAGTTGATTGCACAGCTTGACAAGCATTCTGCTAGATAGCTCAGTTTTTTGTTTTAGAGCAATATATTTCTCATTACAGCCTATACTCCAATTCTCTCTGGAATATCCAAACGCAGCTTTTAGAAGAAACGTGTTTCCTACTCGCTGAATCTAAACATTGAGGCAACTTCCTCAGGTGAATGAACACAAAGCACAGCAGTTTGAAATAGACGTTTCACCTGTGTTTTAAACACCGTCTTCCCGCTAATTCTTATATGCCTGTATATGGCTGGAAATATTTGCTTCTAGATTCTCCAAAGAAAGGATTTCTGAACTGCTGCACACGCACTTCTGTTTAACTCTGTAATTTGATTGTGCAGCTTGACAACCATTCTGCTAGATAGCTCCGTTTTTGTTTTAGAGCAAGATATTTCTTATTACAGCCTATACTCCCATTCACTCTGGAATATCCAAAGGCAGATTTTAGAAAAAACATGTTTCTAACTCGCTGAATCTGAACACGGATGCAACTTCCTAAGCTGAACGAACACAAGGCAAAGCAGTTTGAAACACACGTTTCTCCTGTGTTTCAAACGCACTGTCACTGCTAATTCTTATATGCATGTACAAGGCTGGAAATATCTGTTTCTAGATTCTCCAAAGAAAGGATTTCGGAACTGCTGCACACACACATCACTTTACCACTGTAAGTTGATTGTACAGCTTGACAACCATTCAGGTAGATAGCTCCGTTTTTGTTTTAGAGGAAGATATTTCTCATTATACCCTATACTCCCATTCACTCTGGAATATCCAAACGCAGCTTTTAGGAGAAACGTGTTTCTAACTCGCTGAATCTAAACATGGATGCAACTTCCTAAGGTGAATGAGAACAAGGCAGAGCAGTTTGAAATAGACGTTTCTCCTGTCTTTTAAAAGTAGTTTTACTGTATATTCTTATATGCCTGTATATGCCTGGAAATATGTATTTCTAGATTAATCAAAGGAAAGATTTCTAAGCTGCTGCACTCAAACATCAGTTTAAGTCTGTAAGTTGATTGTGAAGCTTGAAAACCGTTATGCTAGATAGCTCCGTTTTTGTTTTAGATCAAGATATTTCTCATTACAGCCTAAACTCCCATTCACTCTGGAATATCCAAATGCACCTTTTAGAAGAAACAGGTTTCTAACTCGCTGAATCTAAACATAGAATCAACTCAGTAAGTTGAACGAACACAAAGCACAGCAGTTTGAAAAAGACATTTCTCATGTGTTTTAAACGCAGTCTTAATTGTAATTCTTATATGCCTGAATATTGCTGGAAATATCTGTTTCTAGATTCTGGAAAGAAAGGATTTGTGAACTGCTGCACACACACATCAGTTTAACTTTTTAAGTTTATTGTAGAGCTTGACAACCATGCTGCTGGATAGTTCCGTTTTTGTTTTAGAGCAAGATATGTCTCATTACAAACTATACTCCCATTCACTCTGTAATATCCAAACGCAGGATTTAGAAGAAACGTGTTTCTACCTCGTTGAATCTAAAGATAGAGGCAAATTCCTAAGGTGAACGAACACACAGCAGACAAGTTTGAAATAGACGTTTCTTCTGTGTTTTAAACGCAGTCTCACTGCTAATTCTTATATGCCTGTATTTGGCTGGAAATATCTATTTCTAGATCCTCACACGCACATCAGTTTAACTCTGTAAGTTGATTGTACAACTTGACAACCATTCTGCTAGATAGATACGTTTTTGTTTTAGAGCAAGATATTTCTCATTACAGCCTATTCTCCCATTCACTCTGGAATATCCAAACGCAGCTTTTAGAGAAACTTGTTTCTAACTCGCTCAATCTAAGCACAGATGTAACTTCCTAAGGTGAATGAACACAAAGCAGAACAGATTGAAATAGACGTTTCTACTGTGTTTTAAATACAGTCTCACTTCTAATTCTTATATGCCTGTCTATGGCTGGAAATATATGTTTTTAGACCCTCCAGAGAAAGGATTTCTGAACTGCTGCACACACACATCAGTTTAAGTCTGAAAGTTGATCGTACAGCTTGACGACCATTCTGCTAGATAGAACCGTTTATGTTTCAAAGCAAGATATTTCTCATTACAACTTATACTCCCATTCACTCTGGAATATCCAAACGCAGCTTTTAGAGAAAACGTGTTTCTAACTCGCTGAATCTAAATATAGAGGCAACTTCATAAGGTGAACGAACACAAAGGAGAGCAATTTGAAATAGATATTTCTCCTGTGTTTTCAAAGCAGTCTTACTGCTAATTCTTATATGCCTCTATATGGCTGGAAACATCTGTTTCTAGATCCTCCAAAGAAATGATTTCTGAACTCCTACGCACACACATCAGTGTACCTCTTCAAGTTGATATTACATCTTCAAAACCATTCTGCTAGATAGCTCTGTATTTGTTTTAGAGCAAGATATTTCTCATTACAGTCTATACTCCCATTCACTATGTAATATCCAAACGCAGCTTTTAGAAAATACGTTTTTCTAACTCGCTGAATCTAAATCTAGATGCAACTTCGTAAGGTGAACGAAAACAAAGCAGAGCAGTTTGAAATAGACGTTTCTCCTGTGTTTCAAACGCAGTTTTACTGCTAATTCTTATAGTCGTACATATGACCTGAAATATCTGTTTCTAAATTCTCCAAAGAAAGGATTTGTGAACTGCTGCACACACATCAGTTTAAATCTGTAAGTTGATTGTACATCTTGACAACCATTCTGCTAGATAGCTCCGTTTATGTTTCAAAGCAAGATAATTCTCATTATAGCCCATACTCCCATTCACTCTGGAATATCCACACGCAGCTTTTAGAAGACACGTTTTTCAAACTCGCTAAGTGTAAACACAGATGCAACTTACTAAGATGAACAAACACAAAGCAGACCAGTTTGAAATAGATGTTTCTCCTGTGTTATAAACACAGTCTTACTGCTAATTCTCATATCCCTGTATATTGCTGGAAATATTGGTTTCGAGACTATTCAAAGAAAGGATTTCTGAACTGCTGCACACTCACATCAGTTTAACTTTGCAAGTTGATTGTACAGCTTGACAACCATTCTATTAGATAGCTGCGTTTTTGTTTTAGAGCAAGAAATTTCTCATTACAGCCTATTCTCCCATCCACTCTGCAATATCCAAACGCAGGTTTTAGAAGAAACGTGTTTCTAATTCGCTGAATCTAGACATAGATGCAACTTCCTAAGGTGAACGAACACAAAGCAGAGCAGTTTGAAATAGACGTTTCTTCTGACTTTTAAACGCAGTCTCACTGTTAATTCTTATATGCCTGTATATGGCTTGAAATATCTCTTTCTAGATTCTCCAAAGAAACAATTTTTGAACTACTGTACACACACATCAGTTTAACTCATTAAGTTGATTGTACAGCTTGAGAACCATTCTTTTAGATAGCTGCTTTTTTGTTTTAGAGCAAGATATTTCTCATTACAACCTATACTCCCATTCACTCTGGAATATCCAAACGCAGCTTTTAGAAGAAACGTGTTTCTAATTCGTAGAATTTAAACATAGATGCAACTTCCTAAGGTGAAGGAACACGAAGCAGAGCAGTTTGAAATAGACGTTTCTCCTATGTTTTAAACGAAGTCTCACAGCAAATTCTAATATGCCTGTATACGGCAGGAAATATCTGTTCTCGATTCTCCAAAAAAGGATTTCTGAACTGCTACACACACAACTTAGTTGAACTCTGCACATTGATTTTACACCTTGACAAACATTCTGCTAGATAGCAGCGTTTTTGTTTTAAAGCAAGATATTTCTCTTTACAGCCTATTCTCTGATTCACTCTGAAATATCCAAATGCAGCTTTTACAAGAAATGTGTTTCTAACTCGCTGAATCTAAACTTAAATGCAACTTGCTAAAGTCAACGAACACAAAACAGAGCAATTTGAAATAGCCGTTTGTCCTGTGTTTTATATGCAGACTCACTGCTAATACTTATATGCCTGTATATGGCTGGAAATATCTGATTCTAGATATCCAAAGAAAGGATTTGTGAACTATTGAACACACACATCAGTTTAACTCTGTACGCTGATTGTTCAGCTTTACAACCATTCTGCTAGATAGCTGCGTTTTTGTTTTAGAGCAAGATATTTCTTTACAGCCTATACTCCCATTCACTCTGGGATATCCAAACGCAGCTTTAAGAAGAAACGTGTTTCTAACTCACTGAATCTAATTAGAGAGGCAACTTCCCAAGGTGAACGAACACAAAGCACAGCAGTTTGAAATAGACGTTTCTCCTGTGTTTTAAATGCAGTGTCACTGCTAATTATTATATGCCTATATATGGCTGGAAATATCTGTTTCTAGATTCTCCAAAGAAAGGATTTCTGAAGTGCTGCACACACACATCAGTTTAACTCTGTAAGTTGATTGTACAGCTTGACAATCATCCTGCTAGATAGCTGCGTTTTTGTTTTAGAGCAAGATATTTCTCATTACAGCCTACAATCACATTCAGCCTGGAATATCCAAATGCAGCTTTTAGAAGAAATGTGTTTCTAACTCGCTGAATCTAAACATAGATGCAACTTCCTAAGGAGAACGAACACAAAATAGGGCAGTTTGATATAGACGTTTCTCCTGTGTTTTAAACGCAGTCTCACTGGTAATTCTTATATGCCTGTATATGGCTGGAAATATCTGTTTGTAGATTCTCCAAAGAAAGTATTTCTGAACTGCTGCACACACAAATCAGTTTAATTCTGTAAGTTGATTGTACAGCTTGAAAAATATTCTGCTCGATAACTCCGTTTATGTTTCAAAGCAAGAAATTTCTTTTTACAGCCTATACTCCCATTCACTCTGGAATATCCAAAGGCAGATTTTAGAAAAAAAGTGTTTCTAACTCACTAAATCTGAACATGGATGCAACTTCCTAAGCTGAACGAACACAAAGCAGAGCAGTTTGAAATAAACATTTCTCCTGTGTTTTAAATGAGGTCTCACTGTTAATTCTTATATGTCTGTATATGGCTGGAAATATCTGGTTCTTGGTTCTCCAAAGAAAGGATTTCTGAACTGCTGTACACACACATCAGTGTAACTCTGTAAGTTGATTGTACAGCTTGACAACCATTCTGCTTGAGAGCTCCGTTTATGTTTTAGAGCAAGATATTTCTCATTACACCATATACTCCCATTCACCCTGGAATATCCAAATGCATCTTTTAGAAGAAACGTGTTTCTAACTCGCTGAATCTAATCATAGAGGCAACTTCCAATGTGAACGAACACAAAGCAGAGGAATTTCAAATAGACGTTTCTGCTATGTTTTCAACGCAGTCTTACTGCTAATTCTTATATGCCTGTATATACCTGGAAATATCTGTTTCTAGATTCTCCAAAGAAAGGATTTCTGTATTGCTGAAAACATGTCAGTTTAACTCTGTAAGTTCATTGTAGAGTTTGACAACCATCCTGCTAGATAGCTGCGTTATTGTTTTAGAGCAAGGTATTTCTCATTACACCCTATATTCCCATTCACTCTGGAATATCCAAACGCAGCTTTTAGAAGAATCGTGTTTCTAACTCGCAGAATTTAAACATAGAGGCAATTTCCTAAGGTGAACGAACACAAAGCAGAGCAGTTTGAAATAGACGTTTCTCCTATGTTTTACACGCAGTCTTACGGCTAATTCTTAAATGCCTGTATATGCCTGGAAATATCTGTTTCTATATTCTCCAAAGCAAGGGTTTCTGAACTGCTGCACACACACAGCAATTTAACTCGGGAAGCTGATTGTACAGCTTGACAACCATTCTGCTAGATAGCCCTGGTTTTTTTTTTAAAGCAACAAATTACTCATTACACCCAATCACCCATTCACTCTGGAATATCCAAACGCAGCTCTTACAAGAAACGTGTTTCTAAGTCGCTGAATCTAAACATACAGGCAACTTACTAAGGTGAACGAACACAAAGCAGAGCAGTTTGAAATGGACGTTTCTCCTTTGTTTTCAACGCAGTCTTACTGCTAATTCTTATATGCCTGTATATGGCTGGAAATATCTGTTTCTAGATTCTCCAAAGAAAGGATTTCTGAATTGCTGCACACACAGATCTGTTTACCTCTGTAAGTTGATTGTACAGCTCGACACCTTTCTGCTTGAAAGTTACGTTTTTGTTTTAGAGCAAGATATTTCTCATTACAGCCTGTACTCCCATTAACTCTGGAATATCCAAACGCAGCTTTTAGAGGAAACGTGTTTCCAACTCGCTGAATCTATACATAGATGCAACTTCCTAATGTGAACGAACACAAAACAGAGCAGTATGAAATAGACGTTTCTCCTGCATTTTCAACGCAGTCTTACTGCTAATTCTTATATGCATGTATACGGTTCGAAATATCTGTTTCTAGATTCTCTAAAGAAAGAATTTCTGAACTCCCGCTCACACACATCATTTTAACTCTGTACATTGATTTTACAGCTTGACAACCATTCTGCTAGATAGCTGCACTTTTGTTTTACAGCAAGATATTTCTCCTTACACTGTATAGTCCGATTCACTCTGGAACATCCAAACGCAGCTTTTAGAAGAAACGTGTTTGTAACTCGCTGAATCTAAACAGAGATGCAACTTCCTAAGGTGAACGAACACAAAACAGAGCTGTTTGAAATAGACGTTTTTCCTGTGTTTTAAACACAGTCATACTGCTAAATTTTATATGCCTGTATATGGCTGAAAATATCTGTATCTAGATTCTCTAAAGAAATGATTTCAGATCTGCTACATACACACATCTCTTTACCTCTGAAAGGTGGTTGTACAGCTTGCCAATCATTCTGCTAGACAGCTCCGTTTTTCTTTTACAGCAAGATATGTCTCATTACAGACTATACTCCCATTTACTCTGGAATATGCAAACGCAACTTTTAGAAGAATCGTGTTTGTAACTCGCTGAAGCTAATCATAGATGCAACTTCCTAAGGTGAACGAACACACAGCAGAGCTGTTTGAAATAGATGTTTCTGCTGTGTTTTAAACGCAGACTTACACCTTATTCTTATATCCCTGTATATGGCTGGAAATATCTGTTTCTATATTCTCCAAAGAAAGGATTTCTGAACTGCTGCACACACACAGGACTTTATCTCCGTAAGTTTATTGTACAGCTTGCCAACAATTCTGCTAGATTGCTCCGTTTTCGTTTTAGAGCAAGATATTTCTCATTACAGCCTATGCTCCCATTCACTCTGGAGTATCCAAACCCAGCTTTTAGATGAACCGGTTTTCTAACTTGCTGAATCTAAACACAGATACAACTGCCTAAGGTAAAGGAACACAAAGCAGAACACTTTGAAATAGACGTTTCTCCTGTGTTTCAATCGCAGTCTTCCTGCTAATTCTTATATGCCTGTATAAGCCTGGAAATATCTATTTCTAGATTCTCCAAAGAAAGGATTTCTGAACTGTTTCACACACACATCAGTTTAACTCTGTAAGTTTATTGTGCAGCTTGACAACCATTCTGCTAGGTAGCTCCGTTCGTGTTTTAGAGCAAGATATTTCTCATTTCAGCGTATACTCTCATTCACTCTGGAATATCCAAACGCAGTTTTTAGAAGAAACGCGTTTTAACTCGATGAATCTAAACATAGAGTCAAATTCCTAAGGTGAACGAACACAAAGCAGAGCAGCATGAAAAAGATGTTTCTGCTCTGTTTTGAATGCAGTCTTACTGCTAAAACTTATATGCCTGTATATGGCTGGAAATATCTGTTTCCAGATTCTCCAAAGAAAGGATTTCTGAACTGCTGCACACACACATCAGTTTACCTCTGTAAGTTGATTGTACAGCTTGACAACCATTCTGCTAGATAGCTGCGTTTCTGTTTTAGAGCAAGACATTTCTCATTACAGCCTATACTCATATTCACCCTGGAATATCCAAACGCAATTTTTGGAAGAAATATGTTTCTAACTCGCTGAAAGCAAATACAGATGCAACTTCCTAAGTTGAGCGAACACAGAGCAGAGCAGTTTCAAATGGACTTTTGTCCTGTGTTTTAAATGCAGTCTTACTTCTAATTCTTATATGCCTTTTTATATCTGGAAATATCTTTTTCTTGATACTCCAAAGAAAGGATTTCTGAACTGCTGCACACACACATGAGATTAACTCTGTAAGTTGATTGTAGAGCTTGACAACCATTCTGCTAGATAGCTGCGTTTTTGTTTTAGAGCAAGATATTTCTCATTACAGCCTACACTCAAATTCACTCTGGAATATCCAAACGCAGCTTTTGTAAGAAATATGTTTCCAACTCGATGAATCTAAACATAGATGCAACTTCCTAAGTTGAATGAACACAAAGCAGAGCAGATTCAAATAGACGTTTCTCCTGTGTTTTAAACGCAGTGTCAATGTTAATTCTCCTATGCCTTTGTGTGACTGGAAATATCTGTTTCTAGATACTCCAAAGAAAGGATTTCTGAACTGCAACACAAACACATTAGCTTAACTCTCTAAGTTGATTGTACAGCTTGACATGCATTCGGCTATATAGCTCCGATTTTGTTTTCGAGAAAGCTATTTCTCAGTACAGCCTATAGTCCCATTCACTCTGGAATATCCAAACGCAACTTTTAGAAGAAACGTGCTTCTAACGAGCTGAATCTAAACATAGATGCAACTTCCTAAGGTGAACGAACACAATGTAGAGCAGTTTGAAATAGACGTTTCTCCTGTGTTTTAAACGAAGTCTCAATTCTAGTTCTTATATGCCTGTATATGGGTGGAAATATCTGTTTCTGGATTCTCCAAAGAAAGGATTTCTGAATTGCTGCACACACACATCAGTTTAACTGTGTAAGTTGATTGTACAGCTTGAGAACCATTCTGCTAGATAGCTCCTTTCATGATTCACAGCAATGTATTTCTCATTAAAGCCTATACTCCCATTCACTCTGGAATATCCAAACGCAGCTTTTAGAAGAAATGTGCTTCTAACGAGCTGAATCTAAACATAGATGCAACTTCCTAAGGTGAACAAACACAAAGCGGAGCAGTTTGAAATAGACGATTCTCCTGTGTTTTAAACGCTGTCTTAGTCCTAATTCTTATATGGCTGTACATGGCTGGAAATATCTGTTTCTAGATTCTCCAAAGAAAGGATATCTAAACTACTGCACACACACATCAGTTTACCTCTGTAAGTTGATTGTACAGCTTGACATCCATTCTGCTATATAGATCCGTTTATGTTTTAGAGCAAGATATTACTCATTACACCCTATATTCAAATTCACTCTGGAATGTCCAAATGCAGCTTTTGGAAGAAACCTGCTTCTAACTCGATGAATCTAAACATAGGGGCAACTTCCTAAGGTGAATGAACACAAAACAGAGCAGTTTGAAATAGACGTTTCTCCTGTGTTTTAAACGCAATCTCACTGCTAATTCTTATATGCCTGTATATGGCTGGAAATATCTGTTTCTAGATTCGCCAAAGAAAGGATTTCCGAAATGCTGCACACACACATCAGTTTACCTCTGTAAGTTGATTGTAGAGCTTCACAACCATTCTGCTAGATGGCTCCTTTTTTGTTTCAAAGGAAGATATTTCTCATTTCAGTCTATACTCCTATTCACTCTGGAATTTCCAAACGCAGCTTTTAGAAGAAACGTGTTGTCAACTCGCTGAATCTAAACATACATGCAACTTCCTGAGGTGAAAGAACCCAAAGCAGAGCAGTTTGTAATAGTCGTATCTCCTCTTTTATAAGCGCTGTCTTACTTCTAATTCTTATATCCCTGTATATGGCTTGAAATAACTGTTTCTAGATTCTCCAAAGAAAGGAATTCTGAACTGCTGCACACACACATCAGTTATACTCTGTAAGTTGATTGCACTGCTTGACAACCATGTCGGTAGATAGCTACGTTTTTGTTTTAGAGCAAGAAAGTTCTCATTACATCCTACACTACCATTCACTCTGGAATATCCTATCGCAGCTTTTAGAAGAAACGTGTTTCTATCTCGCTGAATTGAAACATAGATGCAGCTTCCTAAGGTGAACGAACACAAAGCAGAGCAGTATGAAATCGATGTTTCTCCTGTTTTTTAAACGCAGTCTCACTCCTAATTCTTATATGGCTGTACATGGTTGGAAATAACTGTTTCTAGAATCTCCAAAGAAAATATTTCTGAAGTGCAGCACACAGCCATCAGCTTATCTCTGTATGTTCATTGTACATCCTGACAACCTTTACCTAGGTAGCTCCGTTTTTGGTTTAGAGCAAAATATTTCTCATTACAGCCTATACTCCAATTTATTCTGGAATATCCAAACGCAGCTTTCAGAAGAAGTGAGTTTCCAACTCCCTGAATCTAAACATAGAGGCAATTCCTAAGCTGAATGAACACAAAGCACAGCTGTTTGAAATAGATGTTTCTCCTGTGTTTTAAACGCAGTCTTACTCCTAATTATTCTGTATATGGCTAGAAATATCTGTTTCTAGATTCTTGAAAGGAAGGATTTCTGAACCGCTGCACACACACGTCAGTTCTACTCTGTAAGTTGATTGTTCAGCTTGACAACCATTGTGATAGATAGCTGCGTTTTTGTTTTAGAGCAAGCTATTTTTAATTACAGCCTATACTTTCACTCACTCTGGAACATACAAACGCAGCTTTAAGAAGAAATGTGTTTCTAACTCGCTGAATCCAAACATAGTTGCAACTTCCTAAGGTGAACGAACACACAGCAGAGCGATTTGAAATAGACATTTCCCCTGTGTTTTAAACGCAGTTTTACTGCTAATTCTTATCTGCCTGTATATGTCTGGAAATATCTGTTTCTAGATTCTCAAAAGAAAGGATTTCTGAACTGTTGCACAAACATCAGTTTACCTCTGTAAGTTGATTGTACAGCTTCACAAGCATTCTGCTAGATAGCTGCGTTTTTGTTTTAGAGAAAGCTATTTCTCATTACAGCCTATGCTCCCATTCACTCTGGAATATACAAACGCAGCTTTTAGAAGAAACGTGCTTCCAAATCCCTGAATCTAAACATACATGCAACTTCCTAAGGTGAACGCATACAAAGCAGAGCAGTTTGAAATAGACGTTTCTCCTGTGTTATAAACGCAGTCTTACTGCTAATTCTTATATTGCTTTATATGGCTGGAAATATCCGTTTCTAGATTCTCCAAAGAAAGGATTTCTGAAATACTGCACAGACACATCAGTTTAACTCTGTAAGTTGATTATACAGCTTGACAACCATTCTGCTAGATACCTGCGTTTTTGTTTTAGAGCAAGTTATTTCTCATTACAGCCTATACTCCCATTCACTCTGGAATATCCAAACGCAGCGTTTAGAGGAAACGTGTTGCTATCTCTGAATCTAAACATAGATGCAACTTCCTAACTTGAAGGAACACAAAACAGAGCATTTTGACATAGACGTCTCTAATGTGTTTTAAACGCAGTCTCACTGCTAATTCTTATATGCCTGTATATGGCTGGAAGTATCTGTTTCTAGATTCTCCAAAGAAAGGATTTCTGAACTGCTGCACATACACATCAGTTTAACTCTAAGTTGATTGTAGATGTTGGCAACCATTCTGCTAGATAGCTGCGTTTTTGTTTTAGAGCAAGATATTTCTCATTGCAGCCTATACTCCCAATCACTCTGGAATATCCAAAGCAGCTTTTAGAAGAAACGTGGTTGTAACTCGCTGAATATGAACATAGATGCAACTTCCTAAAATGAACGAACACAAAACAAAGAAGTTTAAAATACACGTTTCTCCTGTGTTTTATATGCAGTCTCACTGCTAATACTTATATGCCTGTATATGGTTGGAAATATCACTTTCTAGATTCTACAAAGAAAGGACTTCTGAATGGCTACACACACACATCAGTTTAACTCTGGAAACTGATTGTACAACTTGACAACCATTCTGGTAGATAGCCTCGTTTTTGTTTAAGAGCAAGATATTTCACATTACAGCCTATACTCCCATTCACTCTGAAATATCCAAACGCAGCTTTTACAAGAAACGTGTTTGTAACTCGCTGAATCTAAACATAGATGTAACTTCCTAAGATGAATGAACACAAAGCAGAGCAGTTTGAAATAGACGTTTCTCCTGTGTTTTAAACGCAGTCTCACTGCTAATTCTTATATGCCTGTATATGGTTGGAAATATCTGTTTGTAGATTCTTCAAAGAAAGGATTTCTCAACTGCTGCTCACACACATCAGTTTAACTCTGTAAGTTGATTGTACAGCTTGACAATCATTCTGCTAAATACCTGCGTTTTTATTTTAAAGCAAGGTATTTCTCATTACACCCTATACTTTCATTCACTCCGGAATATCCAAAAGGAGCTTTTAGAAGAAACGTGTTTGTAACTCGCTGAATCTAAACAGAGATGCAACTTCCAAAGTTGAAGGAAAACAAAACAGAGCAGTTTGAAATAGACGTTTCTCCTGTGTTTTAAACGTAGTCTCACTGCTTATTGTTATATGCATGTATATGGCTAGAAATATCTGTTTCTTTGGAGACAAAGAAAGGGTTTCTGAACGGCTGCACACACACATCAGTTAGCTCTGTAAGTTGATTGTACAGGTTGACAACCATTCTGCTAGATAGCTGCGTTTTTGTTTTAGAACATGATATTTCTCATTACAGCCTATACTCCCATTCACTCTGGAATATCCAAACGCAGCTTTTAGAAGAAACGTGGTTGTAACTCGCTGAATCTAAACAGAGATGCAATTTCCTAAGGTGAACGAACACAAAACAGAGCAGTTTGAAATAGACGTTTCTCCTGTGTTTGAACCGCAGCCTCACTGCCAATTCTTATATGCCTGTATATGGCTGGAAGTATCTGTGTCTAGATTCTCTAAAGAAAGGATTTCTGAACTGCTGCACAAAAACAAATTTAACTCTGTAAGTTGATTATACAGCTTGACAACCATTCTGCTGGATGGCTGCATTTATGTTTTAGAGCAAGATAATTCACATTACAGCTGTTATTCCCTTTCAGTCTGGAATATACAAACGCAGGTTTTAGAAGAAACGTGTGTCTATCTCGCTGAATCTAAACATAGATGAAACATCCTAAGATGAAAGAACAAAAATAGAGCAGTTAGAAATGAACGTTTCTCCTGTGTTTTAAACACAGTCTCACTTCCAATTTATATATGCCTGTACATGGCTGGAAATATCTGTTTCTATATCCTCCATAGAATTGATTTCTGAACTGCTTCACACACAATTCAGTTTAACTCGGTAAGTTGATTGTACAGCTTGACAACCATTCTGCTAGATAGCTGAGTTTTTGTTTTAGAGCAACATATTTCTCCTTACAACCTATAATCCCATTCACTCTGGATATCCAAAGGCAACTTTTAGAAGTAACGTTTTTCTAATTCGCTGAATCTAAACATAGATGCAACTTCCTAAGGTGAACGAACACAAAACAGAGCAGTTTCAAATAGAGGTTTCTCCTGTGTTTTAAATGCAGTCTCACAGCGAATTCTTATATGCCAGTATATGGCTGGAAATAGCTGTTTGTAGATTCTCCAAAGAAAGGATTATTGAACAGCTAGACACACACATCAGTTTAACTCTGTAAGTTGATTATACAGCTCGACAACCATTCTGCTAGATAGCTGTGTTTTTGTTTTAGAGCAAGATATTTCTCATTACGGCCTGTACGTCCTTTCACTCTGGAATATCCAAACGCAGCTTTTAGAAGAAACGTGTTTGTAACTCGCTGAATCTAAACAGAGAGGCAACTTCCTAGGGTGAATGAACACAAAGCAGAGCTGTTTGAAATAGACGTTTCCCCTGTGTTTCAAACGGAGTCTCATTGCTAATTCTTACATGCCTGTATATGGCTGGAAATATCTGTTTCTAGATTCTCCAAAGAAAGGGTTTCTGAAGTGTTGCACACACACATCAGTTTAACTCTGTAGGTTGATTGTACAGCTTGACAACATTTCTGCTAGATAGCTGCATTTTTGTTTTAGAGCAACATATTTCTCATTACAGCCTATACTCCCATTCACTCTGGAATATCCAAAACCAGCTTTTAGAAGAAACGTGTTTGTAACTCGCTGAATCTAAACATAGATGAAACTTCCTAAGATGAACGAACACAAAGCAAAGAAGTTTGAAATATACGTTTCTCCTGTGTTTTAAACGCAGTCTCACTGCTAATTCTTATATGCCTGTATATGGCAGGAAATATCTGTTTCTAGATTCTCCAAAGAAAGGGTTTCTGAACTTCTGCACACACACATCAGTTTAACCCTGTAAGTTGATTGTACAGCTTGACAACCGTTCTGCTATACAGCTGCATTTTTTTTTAGAGCAAGATATTTCTTATCACAGCCTATACTCCTTTCCTCCTGGAATATCCAAACGCAGCTTTTAGAAGAAACGTGTTTGTAACTCGCTGAATTTAAACATAGATGTAACTTCCTAAGATGAACGAACACAAAACAGAGCAGTTTGAAATAGACGTTTCTCCTGTGTTTAAACGCAGCCTCACTGTTAATTCTTATATGCCTGTATATGGCTGGAAATAACTGTTTGTGGATATTCCAAAGAAAGGATTTCTGAACTGCTGCTCACACACATCACTTTAACTCTGTAACTTGATTGTACAGCTTGAAAACCATTCCGCTAGATAGCTGCGTTTTTGTTTTACAGCAATATATTTCTCATTACAACTTATACTATCATTCACTATGGAATAACCAAACGCAGTTTTTTGAAGAAACGTGTTTCTAGCTCACTGAATCCAAACATACATGCAACTTCCTAAGGTTAATGAACTCAAAACAAAGAAGATTGAAATACACGTTTCGCCTGTGTTTTAAACGCAGACTCACTGCTCATTCTTATATGCCTGTGTATGGCTGGAAATATCTGTTTCTAGTCTCTCCAAAGAAAGGGTTTCTGAACTGGTGCACACACACATGAGTTTAACTCTGTAAGTTGATTGTACAGCTTGACAACCATTCTGCCAGATAGCTGCTTTTTTGTTTTAGAGCAAGATATTTCTCATTACAACATATACTCCCATTCACTCTGTAATAACCAAACGCAGTTTTAGAAGAAACGTGTTTGCAACTCACTGAATCTAAACAGAGATGCAACTTCCTAAAGTGAATGAACACAAAACAGAGCAGTTTGAAAAAGACTTTTCTCCTGTGTTTTAAACGCAGTCTCACTGCTAATTCTTATTTGCCTGTATATCGCTGGAAATATCTGTTTCCAAATTCTCCAAAGAAAGGATTTATGCACTGCTGCACACACACCTCAGTTTAACACTGTAAGTTGATTGTATAGCTTGACAACCATTCTGCTAGAGAGCTGCGTTTTTGTTTTAGAGCAAGATATTTCTCATGACAGCCTATACTCCCATTCACTCTGGAATATCGAAACGCAGCTTTAGAAGAAACATGTTTGTAACTCGCTGAATCAAACAGAGATGCATCTACTACGGTGAAGGAACACAAAACAGAGCAGTCTGAAATAGACGTTTCTCCTGTGTTTTAAACGCAGTCCCATTGCTAATTCTTATATGCCTGTGTAAGGCTGGAAGTATCAGCTTCTAGATTCTCCAAAGAAAGGATTTCTGAACTGCTGAACACACACATCACTTTATCTCTGTAAGTGGATTGTACAGCTTGACAACCATGCTATATCAAAATGTGGCTTTTAGAAGAAACGTGTTTGTAATTCGCTGAATCTAAAGAGAGAGGCAACTTCCTAGGGTGAATGAACACAAAACAGAGCAGTTTGAAATAGACGTTTCCCCTGTGTTTTAAACGCAGTCTCATTGCTAATACTTACATGCCTGTGTAAGGCTGGAAATATCAGTTTCTAGATTCTCCAAAGAAAGGGTTTCTGATCTGCTGCACACACACCTCAGTTTAACACTGTAAGTTGATTGTATAGCTTGACAACCATTCTGCTAGATAGCTGTGTTTTTGTTTTAGAGGAAGATATTTCTCATTGCAGTCTATACTCCCATTCACTCTGGAATTTCCAAAAGCAGCTTTTAGAAGAAACAATTTCGCTACTCGCGGAAGCTTAACATAGATTCTACTTCCTAAGATGAATGAACACAAAAAAAAAGAAGTTTGAAATACACGTTTCTTCTGTGTTTTAAAAGCAGAGTCACTGCTAATTCTTATATGCCTGTATATGGCTGGAAATATCTGTTTCTAGATTCTCCAAAGAAAGGATTGCTTAACCGCTACACACACACATCAGTTTAACTCTGGAAGTTGATTGTACTGCTTGACAACGATTCAAGTAGATAGCTGCGTTTTTGTTTTAGAGCAAGATATTTCTCATCACAGCCTATACTTCCATTCATCCTGGAATGTCCAAACGGAGCTTTTAGAAAAAACGTGTTTGTAACTCGCTGAATCGAAACAGAGATGTAACTTCCTAAGGTGAAGGAACACAAAACAGAGCAGTTTGAAATAGTCGTTTCTCCTGTGTTTTAAACGCAGTCTCACTGCTAATTCTTATATGCCTGTGTATGACAGGAAATATCTGTTTCTAGATTCTCCAAGAAATGATTTCTGAACTGCTGCTCACGCACATCAGTTTAACTCTGTAAGTTGATTGTACAGCTTGACAACCATTCCGCTACATAGCTGCGTTTTTGTTTTACAGCAATATATTTCTCATTACAACTTATACTATCATTCACTATGGAATAACCAAACGCAGTTTTTAGAACAAACGTGTTTCTAACTCGCTGAATCTAAACATAGATGCAACTTCCTATGGTGAACGAACAAAAAACAAAGAAGTTTGGAATACATGTTTCTCCTGTGTTTTAAACGCAGTCTCACTGGTAATTCCTATATGCCTGTATAAGGCTGAAAATATCTTTTTCTATATTCTCCAAAGAAAGGATTTCTGAACTGCTGAACACACATATCAGTTTAACTATGTAAATGGATTGTATAGCTTGACAACCGTTCTGCTAGATAGCTGCATTTTGGTTTTAGAGCAAGATATTTCTCATTACAGCCTATAGTTCTATTCACTCTGGAATATTCAAACGCAGGTTTTAGAATTAACATGTTTCTTACTCGCTGAAATCTAAACATAGATGCAACTTCCTAATGTGAACGAACACAACACAGAGCAGTTTGAAATACACTATTCTCCTGTGTTTTAAACACAGTCTCACTGCTAATTCTTACAACCCTGTATATGGCTGGAAATATCTGTTTCTAGATTCTCCAAAGAAAGGGTTTCTGTACTGCTGCACACACACATCAGTTTAACTCTGTAAGTTGATTGTACAGCTCGACATCCGATCTACTTGAAAGCTGCGTTTTTGTTATAGAGCAAGATATGTCTCATTACAACCTATATTCCCATTCACTCTGGAATGTCCAAATGCAGCTTTTAGAAGAAACGTGTTGTTATCTCGCTGAATCTAAAGATAGATTCAACTTCCTAAGGTGAACGAAAACAATACAGAGCAGTTTCAAACAGACGTTTCTCCTGTGTTTTAAACGCAGTCTCACTGCTAATTATTATATGCCTGTATATGTCTGGAAGTATCTGTTTCTAGATTCTACAAAGAAAGGATTTCTGAACTGCTGCACACACATATCAGTTTAACTCTGTAAGTTGATTGTACAGTTTGACAACCATTCTGCTAGATAGCTGAATTTCAGTTTTAGAGCAAGATATTTCTCAATACAGCATATGCTCCCATTCCCTCGGGAATATCCAAACGCAGCTTATAGAAGAAATGTGTTTGTAACTCGCTGAAACTAAACATAGATGAAATTTGCTAAGGTGAACGAACACAAAACAGAGCAGACTGAAATAGACGTTTCTCCTGTGTTTTAAACACAGTCTCACTGCTAATTCTTATATGCCTGTATATGGCTAGAAATATCTGTTTCTAGATTCTCCAAAGAAAGGATTTCTGAACTGCTGCACACACACATCAGTTTACCTCTGTAAGTTGATTGTACAGCTTGACAACCATTCTGCTACATAGCTGCGTTTTTGTTTTAGAGCAAAATATTTCTCCTTACAGCCTATATTCCCATTCACTCTGGAATATCCAAACGCAGCTTTTAAAAATAACATGTTTCTAACTCGCTGAATCTAAACATAGATGCGACTTCCTAAGGTGAATGAACACAACACAGAGCAGTTTGAAATCCATGTTTCTCCTGTGTTTTAAACACAGTCTCACTGGTAATTATTATATACCCGTATATGGCTGAAATACCTCTTTCTAGATTCTACAAAGATAAGATTTCTGAACTGCTGCACTCACGCATCAGTTTAACTCTGTAAGTTCATTGTACAGCTCGACAACCATTCTACTTGAAAGCTGCGTTTTTGTTTTACAACAAGATATTTCTCATTACAGCCTATATTCCCATCACTCTGGAATGTCAAAACGCAGCTTTTACAAGAAGCGTGTTGCTATCTTGATGAATCTAAACATAGATGCAACTTCCTAAGGTGAACGAACACAACACAGAGCAGTTTGAAATAGACGTTTCTCTTGTGTTTTAAAAGCAGTCACACTGCTAATTCTTATATGCCTGTAAATGGCTGGAAATATCTGCTTCCAGATTCTAAAAAGAAAGGATTTCTGAACTGCTGCATACACAAATCAGTTTAACTCTGTAAGTTGATTCTACCGCTTGACAGCCATTCTGCTAGATAGCTGCGTTTTTGTTTTAGAGCAAGAAATTTGTCATTACAGCCTATACTCCCATTCACTCTGTAATATCCAAACGCAGCTTTTAAAAGAATTGTGTTTGTAACTCGCTGAATGTAAACATAGATGAAACTTCCTAAGGTGAACGAACACAAAACAGAGCAGTTTGAAACAGACTTTTCTCCTGTGTTTTAAACGCAGTCTCACTGCTAATTCGTATATGCCTGTATATGGCTGGAAATATCTGTTTCTACATTCTCCAAAGAAAGGATTTCTGTACGGCTGCACACACACTTCAGTTTACCTCTGTAAGTTCATTGTACAGCTCCACAAACATTCTGCTTGATAAGCTGCGTGTTTGTTTTAGAGAAAGATATTTCTCATTACAGCCTATACTCCCATTCACTCTGAAATATCCAAACGCAGATTTTGGAAGAAACGTGTTTGTAACTCGCTCAATCTAAACGTATATACAACTTCCTAAGGTGAACGAACACAATGCAGAGCAGTTTGAAATAGACGTTTCTCCTGTGTTTTAAACGCAGACTCACTACTACTTCTAATATGCCTGTATGTGGCTGGAAATATCTGTTTCCAGATTCTCCAAAGAAAGGATATCTGAGCTGCTGCACAGACAAATCAGTTTAACTCTGTAACTTGATTGTACAGCTTGAGAACCACTCTGCTAGATAGCTGCGTTTTTGTTTTAGAGCAAGATATTATTCACTACACCCTGTACTCCAATTCACTCTGGAATATCCAAACGCAGCTTTTAGAAGAAACGTGTTTGTAACTTGCTGAATCTATACATAGATACAACTTCCTAAGGTGAACGAACACAACCGAGAGCAGTTTGAAATAGACTTTTCTCCTGTGTTTTAAACACAGTCTCACTGCTAATTATTATATGCCTGTATATGAATGGAAATATCTGTTTCTAGTTTCTCCAAAGAAAGGATGTCTGAGCTGTTGCAAGACAAATCAGTTTAATTCTGTAAGTTGATTCTACAGCTGGAGAACCATTCTGCTAGATAGCTGCGTTTTTGTTTTAGAGCCTGATATTTTTCATTACAGCCTATACTCCCATTCACTCTGGAATATCCAAATGCAGCTTTTAGAAGAAACGTGTTTGTAACTCGCTGAATCTAAACAGAGATGCAACTTCCTAAGGTGAGCGAAAACAAAACAGAGCAGTTTGAAACAGACGTTTCTCCTGTGTTTTAAACGCAGTCTCGCTACTAATTCTTATATGCCTGTATATGGATAGAAATATCTGTTTCTAGATTCTCCAAAGAAAGGATTTCTGAACTGCTGCACACACACATCAGTTTAACTCTGTAAGTTGATTGTACACTTTGACAATCATTCTGCTAGATTGCTGCATTTTTGTGTTAGAGCAAGATATTTCTCATGACAGCCTGTACTCCCATTCATTCTGGAATATCCAAAAGCAGTTTTTAGAAGAAACGTGTTTCTAACTCGCTGAATCTAAACAGAGACGCCACTTCCTAAGGTGAATGAACACAAAACCGAGCAGTTTGAAATAGACCTTTCTCCTGTGTTTTAATCGCAGTCTCACTGCTAATTCTTATATGCCTGTTTATGGCTGGAAATATCTGTTTCTAGATTCTCCAAAGAACGAATTTCTGAACTGCTGCACACACACATCAGTTTAAATCTGTAAGTTGATAGTACAGCTTGACAACCATTCTGCTAGATAGCTGTGTTTTTGTTTTAGAGCAAGATATTTCTCATTACAGCCTATACTTCCATTCAGTCTGGAATATAGAATCGCAGCATTTAGAAGAAACGTGTTTGTAACTCGCTGAAACTAAATATAGATGCAACTTCCTAAGGTGAACGAACACAACACAGAGCAGGTTGAAATAGACGTTTCTCCTGTGTTTTAAATGCAGTCTCACTGCTGATTCTTGTAGGCCGGTTATGGCTGGAAATATCTGTTTCTAGATTTTCCAAAGAAAGGATTTCTGAGCTACTGCACACACACATCAGTTTAACTCTGTAAGTGGATTGTACAGCTTGACAACAATTCTGCTAGATAACTGCCTATTTATTTTAAAGCAAGATATTTCTCATTACAGCCTATACTCCCATTCCCTCTGGAATATCAGAACGAAGCTTTTAGAAGAAATGTGTTTCTAACTCGCTGAACCTTAACATAGATGCAACTTCCTAAGGTGAACGAACACAAAACAGAGCAGTTTGAAAAAAACGTTTCTCCTGTGTTTTAAAGGCAGTCTCACTGATAAATCTTGTATGCCTGTAAATAGCTGGAAATATCTGTTTCTAGATTCTCCAAAGAAAAGATTTCTGAACTGCTGCAGACACACATCAGTTTAACTCTGTAAGTTGATTTTACAGCTCGACAATGATTCTACTTGAAAGCTGCTTTCTTGTTTTTGAGCAAGATATTTCTCACTACAGCTTATATTCCCATTCACTCTGGAATATCCAAACGAAGCTTTTAGAAGAAACGTGTTGCTATCTCGCTGAATCTAATCATCGATGCAACTTCCTAAGGTGAATGAACACAAAACAGAGCAGTTTGAAATACACGTTTCCCCTTGTTTTAATTGCAGTCTCACTCCTAATTCTTATATGCCTGTATATGGCTGAAAGATCTGTTTCTAGATTCTACAAAGGAAGGATTTCTGAACTGCTGCACACACACATCAGTTTAACTCCGTAAGTTGATTGTACATCTTCACAACCATTCTGTTAGATAGCTACGTTTTTGTTTTAGAGCAAGATATTTGTCATTACAGCCTATACTCCCATTCACTCTGCAATATCCAAACGCAGCTTTTAGAAGAAATGTGTTTGTAACTTGCTGAATCTAAACATAGATGAAACTTCCTAAGGTGAACGAACACAAAAAAAAGAAGTTTGAAATACACGTTTCTCCTGTGTTTTAAACGCAGTCTCACTGCTAATTCTTATAGGCCTGTATATGGCTGGAAATATCTTTTTCTAGATTCTCCAAAGAAAGGATTTCTGAACTGCTACACACACACATCAGTTTAAATGTGTAAGTTGATTGTACAGCTTCGCAACCATTCTGCTAGATAGCTGTGTTTTGTTTTAGATCAAGATATTTCTTATTACAGTCAATACTCAAATTCACTCTGGAATATCCAAACGCAGCTTTTAGAAGAAGCCTGTTTCTAACTCGCTGAATCTAAATGTAGACGCAACTTCCTTAATTGAATGAACTCATAACAGAGCAGTTTGAAGTAGACATTTCTCCTGTGTTTTAAACACAGTCTCTCTGCTAATTCTTAAATGCCTGTATATGGCTGGAAATATCTCTTTCTAGATTCTCCAAAGAAAGGATTTCTGAACGGCTACACACACATCAGTTTACCTCTGTAAGGTGATTGTACAGCTCCACAAACATTGTGCTTGATAAGCTGCGTTTTTGTTTTAGAGAAAGATATTTCTCATTACAGCCTATACTCCCATTCACTCTGGAATATCCAAACGCAGCTTTTAGAAGATACGTGTTTGTAACTCGCTGAATCTAAACGTATATGCAATTTCCTAAGGTGAACGAACACAATGCAGAGCAGTTTGAAATAGACGTTTCTCCTGTGTTTTAAACGCAGTCTCACGGCTAATTCTTATATGCCTGTATATGGCTGGATATATCTGTTTCAAGATCCACCAAAGAAAGGATTTGTGAACTGCTGCACACACACATCTGTTTAACTCTGTACAGTTTGACAACCATTCTGCTAGATAGCTGCGTTTTGGTTTCAGAGCAAGATATTTCTCTCATTTAAGCCTATACTCCCTTTCACTCTGGAATATGCAAAATCAGCTTTTAGAAGAAAAGTGATTGAATCTAAACAGAGATGCAAATTCCTAAGGTAAACGAACACAATATATTGTAGTTTGAAATAGACTTTTCACCTGTGTTTTAAACACAGTCTCACTGCTTATTCTTTTATGCTTTTATATGGCTGGAAATATCTGTTTCTAGATTCTCCAAAGAAAGGGTTTCTGAACTGCTGCACACACACCTCAGTTTAGCTCTGTATGTTGATTGTACAGCTTGACAACCATTCTGCTAGATAGCTGCGTTTTTGTTTTAGAGGAAGATATTTCTCATTACAGCATATACTTCAATTCATTCTGGAATAACCAAACGCAGCTTTTAGAAGAAAAGTGTTTCTAACTCGCTGAATCCAAACATAGATGCAACTTCCTAAGTTGAACGAACACAAAACAAGGCAGTTTGAAATACACGTTTCTCCTGTGTTTTAAACGCAGTCTCACTGCTAATTCTTATAGGCCTGTATATGGCTGGAAATATCTTTTTCTAGATACTCCAAAGAAAGGATTTCTGAACTGCTACACATACACATCAGTTTAAATGTGTAAGTTGATTGTACAGCTTCGCAACCATTCTGCTAGATAGCTGTGTTTTGTTTTAGATCAAGATGTTTCTTATTACAGTCAATACTCAAATTCATTCTGGAATATCCAAACGCAGCTTTTAGAAGAAGCCTGTTTCTAACTCGCTGAATCCAAACATAGATGCAACTTCCTAAGTTGAACGAACACAAAACAAGGCAGTTTGAAATAGGCGCTTCTCCTGTGTTTTAAACGCAGTCTCACTGCTAATTCTTATATGCCTGTATATGGCTGGAAATATCTCTTTCTAGATTCTCCAAGGAAAGTATTTCTGAACTGCTGAACACACACATCACTTTAACTCTGTAAGTTGATAGTACAGCTTGACAACCATTCTGCTTGATCGCTGCGTTTTTGTTTTAGATCAAGATATTTCTCATTACAGCCTATACTACCATTCACTCTGGAATATCCAAACGCAGCTTTTAGAAGAAACAGGTTTCTAACTCGCTGAATCTAAACATAGATGCCTCTTCATAAGGTGAACGAAGACAAAGCAGAACAGTTTGAAATAGACGTTTCTCCTGTGTTTTAAACGCAGTCTCACTGCCTAATTCTTACATGCCTGTATATGGCTGCCTGTATACGGCTGGAAATATCTGTTTCTAGATTCTCCAAAGAGAGGATTTCCGAACTGCTGCACACACCCATCAGTTAAACTCTGTAAGTTGATTGTACAGCTTGACAACCGTTCTGCTAGATAGCTGCGTTTTTGTTTTAGAGTAAGATATTTCTCATTACAGCCTATACGGCCATTCATTCTGGGATATCCAAAAGCATCTTTTAGAAGAAACGTGTGTATAACTCACTGAATCTAAACACAGATACAACTTCCTAACGTGAACGAACACAAAACAGAGCAGTTTGAAAAAGACATTTCTCCTGTGTTTTAAACGCAGTGTCACTGCTAATTAATATATGCCTGTATATGGCTTGAAATATCTGTTTCTAGATTCTCCAAAGAAAGGGTTTCTGACCTGCTACAAACACGTCAGTTTAACTCTGTAAGTTCATTGTACAGCTTGACAATCATTCTGTTAGATAGCTGCTTTTTTGTTTTAGAGCAAGATATTTCTCATTATTGCCTATACTCCCATTGACACTGGAATATGCCAACACAGCTTTTAGAAGAAACGTGTCTCTAACTCGCTGAATCTAAACATAGATGCAACTTCCTAAGGTGAAAGAACACAAAACAGAGCAGTTTGAACTAGACGTTTCTCCTGTGTTTTAAACGCAGTCTCAGTGCTAATTCTTATATGCCTGTATATGGCAGGAAATATCTGTTTCTAGATTCTCCAAAGAAAGGATTTGTAAACTGCTGCACACACACATCAGTTTAACTCAGTAAGTTGATTGTACAGTTTGAGAACCAATCTGCTAGATAGCTGCTTTTTTGTTTTAGAGCAAGGTATTTCTCTTTACTGTCTATACTCCGATTCACTCTGGAATATCCAAAGGCACCTTTTGGAAGAAACGTATTTCTAACTCGCACAATCTAAACATAGATGCAACTTCCTAAGGTGAATGAACACAAAACAGAGCAGTTAGAAATAGACGTTTCTCCTGTGTTTTAAACGCAGTCTCAGTGCTAATTCTTATATGCCTGTATATGGCTGGAAATATTTGTTTCTAGATTCACCAAAGAAAGGATTTCTGAACTGCTGCACACACACCAGTTTAACTCTATAAGTTGATTTTGCAGCTTGAAAACCATTCTGCTAGACAGCTCCGTTTTTGTTTCAGAACAAGATATTTCTCATTACAGCCTATACTCCCATTCACTCTGGAATATCCACATGAAGCTGTTAGAAGAAAGGTGTTTGTAACTCGCTAAAACTAAACATAGATGCAACTTCCTAAGTTGAAGGAACACAAAACAGAGCAGTTTGACATAGATGTTTCTAATGTGTTTAAACGCACTCACACTGCTAATTGTTTTTTTTTCCCATTTATTTATTACATTGCATTTTAGGTTTTGGGGTACATGTGAAGAACATGCAAAATTGTTGCATAGGAACACACGTGGCAGTGTGATTTGCTGCCTTCCTCCCCGTCACCTACATCTGGCATTTCTCCCCTTGCTATCTCTCCCCAGCTTCCCACCCCCACCATCCCTCCCCTATTTCACCCCAACTATTCCCAGTGTGTAGTGCTCCCCTCCCTGTGTCCATGTGTTCTCATTGTTCAGCACCCGCCTATGAGTGAGAACATGCGGTGTTTGATCTTCTGCTCTTGTGTCAGTTTGCTGAGAATGATGGTTTCCTGGTTCATCCATGTCCCTACAAAGGACGCAAACTCATCATTTTTGATGGCTGCATAATACTCCATGGTGTATATGTGCCACATTTTCCCTATCCAGTCTATCGTCGATGGGCATTTGGGTTGGTTCCAGGTCTTTGCTATTGTAAACAGTGCTGCAATGAACATTCGTGTGCACGTGTCCTTATAGTAGAACGATTTGTAATCCTTTGGATATATACCCAGTAATGGGATTGCTGGGTCAAATGGAATTTCTATTTCCATGTCCTTGAGGAATCGCCACACTGTCTTCCAAAATGGTTGAACTAATTTACACTCCCACCAACAGTGTAAAAGTGTTCCTGTTTCTCCACATCCTCTCCAGCATCTGTTGTCTCCAGATTTTTTAATGATCGCCATTCTAACTGGTATGAGATGGTATCACAATGTAGTTTTGATTTGCATTTCTCTGATGACCAGTGATGATGAGCATTTTTTCATATGTTTGTTGGCCTTACATATGTCTTCTTTTGTAAAGTGTCTGTTCATATCCTTTGCTCAGTTTTGAATGGGCTTGTTAGTTTTTTTCTTGTAAATCTGTTTTAGTTCTTTGTAAATTTTGGATATCAGCCCTTTGTCAGATGGGTAAACTGCAAAAATTTTTTCCCAATCTGTTGTTTGCCGATTAACTCTAATGACTGTTTCTTTTGCTGTGCAGAAGCTGTGGAGTTTGATTAGGTCCTATTTGTCTATTTTGGCTTTTGTTGTCAATGCGTTTGGCATTTTGGTCATGAAGTCCTTGCCTACACCTACGTCCTGAATGGTTTTGCCTAGATTTTCTTCTAGGGTTTTTATGGTGTTAGGTCTTATGTTTAAGTCTTTAATCCATCTGGAGTTAATTTTAATGCAAGGTGTCAGGAAGGGGTCGTTTCTGCTTTCTGCACATGGCTAGCCAGCTTTCCCAACACCATTTATTGAACAGGGAATCCTTTCCCCATTGCTTGTTTTTGTCTGGTTTGTCAAAGATCAGATGGTTGTAGATATGTTGTGTTGCCTCCGAGACCTCTGTTCTGTTCCATTGGTCTATATCTCTGTTTTGGTACCAGTACCATGCTGTTTTGATTACTGTAGCCTTGTAGTATAGTTTGAAGTCTGGTAGTGTGATGCCCCCCGCTTTGTTCTTTTTGCTTAGAATTGACTTGGCTATGGGGGCTCTCTTTTGGTTCCATATGAAGTTTAAGGTGGTTTTTTCCAGTTCTGCAAAGAAGGTCTTTGATAGCTTCATGGGGATAGCATTGAATCTGTAAATTACTTTGGGCAGTATGGCCATTTTCACGATATTGAATCTTCCTAACCATGAACATGGGATGTTTCTCCATCTGTTTGTGTCCTCTCTTATTTCATTGAGCAGTGGCTTGTAGTTTTCCTTGAAGAGGTCCTTTACGTTCCTTGTTAGTTGTATTCCTAGGTATTTTATTCTCTTTGTGGCAATTGTGAATGGAAGTTTGCTCTTGATTTCGCTCTCTTTAAGTCTGTTATTGGTGTATAGGAATGCATGTGATTTTTGCACATTGATTTTGTATTGAGACTTGGTGAACTTGTTTATCAGTTTCAGGAGGTTTGGGCCTGAGACGATGGGGTCTTCTAGATATACAATCATGTCGTCTGCAAATAGAGACAATTTGACTTCTTCCTTTCCTACTTGAATGCCCTTTATTTCTTTTTCTTGCCTGATTGCTCTGGCTAGAACTTCTAATACTCTATCGAATAGCACTGGTGAGAGAGGGCATCCTTGTCTGGTGCCACATTTCAAGGGGAATGCTTCCAATTTTTGCCCATTCAGTATGATATTGGCTGTTCGTTTGTCATAAATAGCTTTTATTATTTTGAGATACGTTCCATCGAAACCTAGCTTATTGTGGGTTTTTAGCATAAAGGGCTGTTGAATTTTGTCAAAGGCCTTTTCTGCATCACTTGTGATAATCACGTGGTATTTGTCTTTGGTTCTGTTTATGTGGTGAATTACGTTTATAGACTTGCGTATGTTGAACCAGCCTTGCATTCCCGGGATGCAGCGTATTGATCATGGTGGATAAGCTTTTTGATGTGCTGTTGCAATCGGCTTTTCAGTATTTTAATGAAGATTTTTGCATCTATGTTCATCATGCATATTGGCCTGTAGTTTTCTTTTCTTTTTGAGTCTCTGCCTGGTTTTGGAATCAGTATGATGTTGGTGTCATAAAATGATTGGGAAGAATTCCCTCTTTTTGTATTGTTTGGAATAGTTTCAGAAGAAATGGTACCAGCTCCTCTTTGTATGTCTGGTAGAATTCAGCTGTGAACCCATCTGGACCTGGGATTTTTTTGGGTGGTAAGCTCTTAATTGCTGCCTCAACTTCAGACCTTGTTATTGGTCTGTTCAGGGTTTCGGCTTCTTCCTCGTTTAGTCTTTGGAGGAGGCAACTGTCCAGGAATTTATCCATTTCTTCCAGCTTTTTTAGTTTGTGTGCATAGATTTGTTTGTAATAATCTCTGATGATGGTTTGAATTTCTGTGGAATCTCTGGTGGTATCCCCTTTATCGTTTTTTATTGCATCAATTTGGTTATTCTCTCTTTTCTTTTTTATTAATCTGGCTAGTGGTCTGTCTATTTTGTTGATCTTTTCAAAAAACCAGCTCCTGGATTTATTGATTTTTGAAGGGTTTTTTGTGTCTCTATCTCCTTCAGTTCTGCTCTGATCTTAGCTATTTCTTGTCTTCTGCTAGACTTTGAGTTTTTTTGATCTTGCTCCTCTAGCTCTTTCAGTTTTGACGATAGGGTGTCAATTTTTGATCTCTCCTTGCTTCTCATGTGGGCACTTATTGCTGTATATTTTCCTCCAGAGACTGCTTTAAATGTATTCCAGAGATTCTGGTATGTTGTGTCTTCATTCTCGTTGGTATCGAAGAACATCTTCATTTCTGCCTTCATTTCCTTGTTTATCCAGTCAACATTCAAGAGCAAGTTGTTCAGTTTCCATGAAGCTGTGCAGTTCTGAGTTAGTTTTGAATTCTGAGTTCTAGCTTGATTGCACTGTGGTCTGAGAAACCGTTTGTTACGATTTCCGTTCTATTCCATTGCTGAGGAGTGATTTACTCCAAATTATGTGGTCAATTTTAGAGTAGGCATGATGTGGTGCTGAGAGGAATATATATTCTGTGGATTTGGGGTGGAGAGTTCTGTAAATGTCTATTAGGTTTGCTTGGTCCAGGTCTGAGTTCAAGTCCTGGATATCCTTGCTAATTTTCTGTCTGGTTGATCTGTCTAATGTTGACAATGGGGTGTTAAAGTCTCCCACTATTATTGTGTGGGAGTCTATGTCTCTTTGTAAGTCATTAAGAACTTGCCTTATGTATCTGGGTGCTCCTGTATTGGGTGCGTATATATTTAGGATCGTTAGCTCTTCTTGTTGCATTGCTCCTTTTACCATTATGTAATGTCCCTCTTTGTCTCTTATGATCTTTGTTGCTTTAAAGTCTAATTTATCAGAGATGAGAATTGCAGCTCCTGCTTTTTTTTGCTCTCCATTTCCTTGGTAAATCTTCCTCCATCCCTTTATTTTGAGCCATTGTGTATCCTTGCATGTGAGATGGGTTTCCTGGATACAGCACACCGATGGGTTTTGTCTTTTTATCCAATTTGCCAGTCTGTGTCTCTTGAATGGGGCATTTAGTCCATTTACATTTAGGGTTAATATTGTTATGTGTGAATTTGATACTGCCATTTTGGTGCTAGCTGGCTG
>NW_022437255.1:44207-52582 GCF_009761245.1 Sapajus apella
AATGTTTGCCTGCCTTGCTAGGTTGGGGAAGTTTTCCTGGATAATATGCTGAAGAGTATTTTCCAGCTTGGATTCATTCTCTTCGTCGCATTCAAGTACGCCTATCAGACGTAGATTAGGTCTTTTCACATAGTCCCACATTTCTTGGAGACTTTGTTCATTCCTTTTTACCTTTTTTTCTCCAGTCTTGCCTTCCCGTTTTATTTCATTGAGTTGATCTTCGAACTCTGATATCCTTTCTTCTGCTTGGTCAATTCGGCTGTTGATACTTGTGCATGCTTCACGAAGTTCTCGTGTTGCGTTTTTCAGCTCTATCAATTCACTTATATTCCTTTCTGTTTCGTCCATTCTCGTTAGCATTTCGTCAAATCTTTTTTCAAGGCTCTTAGTTTCTTTGAATTTGGTTAGAACATGTTCTTTAAGTTCACAGAAGTTTCTTACTACCCACCTTCTGAAGTCTGATTTTGTCATTTCATCACACTCGTTCTCCATCCAACCTTGTTCCCTTGCTGGTGAGGAGTTGTGATCCCTTTTAGGAGGAGAAGTGTTCTGGTTTCGGGTGTTTTCATCCTTTTTGCACTGGTTTCTTCCCATCTTTAAGGATTTATCCACCTGTCGACTTTGTAGTTGCTGCCTTTCAGATTGGGTCTCAAATCTTTCAGATTGACGTTCTGTTTGTTGATGATGAGGTTATCTCTGTTTCTTCGTTTTCCTTCTGACAGTCTGGCCGCTCTGCTGTAGGTCTGCTGAGGTTCACTCCAGACCCTGCTTGCCTGGGGTTCACCTGCAGCAGCTGCTGAACAGCAAGGGTTGTTACCAGTTTTCTTCTTCTGCTATCTTTGTCCCAGAAGGATACCCGCCTAGTGTCAATCTGATCTCTCTTTTATGAGGTGTCTTTTTGGATATATAGGGGTGAGGGAGCCACTTGAGGAGACGGTCTCTTCTTCATAGGAGCTCAAACGGTGAGCTGTGAGCTCTGTTGTTGTTCATTCAGAGCCTCTGGGCAGGTACTTTTAGGCCTGCTGCAGCAGAATTCATAGACTGCTTTTTGTTCCCAGGTGCTCTGTCCCAGGGATTTAGGGCTTTATTTATGAGTTTCCGTTATGCTGCCGCCTTCTTTTTTTTTTTTTTCCTTTAGACCTACCCAGCCCAGCAAGGAGGCAGGCTAGTCACTGTCGGCCTATAGCAGCTTTGCTGAGCTGTTGTGGGCTCCGCCCCGCTGCTGAGTGAACTTCCCTGCAGTCCTGTTTATATGGTTGTAGTTAGAACTGCTTTGGTTATGGTGGCCTGCCTCTGTTGGGGCGGAGTCTCTGCTGTGGCGGGTTGCCTTGGCAATGGCAGGCTGTCTCGGTAATGGCGGACGCCCCTCCCCCACATTGCTGGGCCATCCTGGGTTCAACTGCGCTTGCTGTGAAACTCTCAATGCAGAGTTTCTGGTTGCTGTTCTTTTGTGGGGTTGAGGTCAGCAGAGCCTGATCGCCTGGCTCCCTGCCTCAGAGCCTTTTTAAGTTGGTGTTCCAGTCGC
This sequence comes from Sapajus apella, assembly GCF_009761245.1. Classification (NCBI taxonomy): domain Eukaryota; kingdom Metazoa; phylum Chordata; class Mammalia; order Primates; family Cebidae; genus Sapajus; species Sapajus apella. Next base: position 45,733 of record NW_022437255.1, read on the forward strand.
CTGTTGAAGAGGCACCGGGGTCTGTTTGTTTTCCCCTGCGGTCAATCACTGCGCTGGCTTATACAGCAGCACTGAGGTTTGTGGCGCTTTTTTTTTTTTTTCTTTTGCCCTGGAATCTACTGTCCTGGTTCTCTGCTCAGTCCCCTTTTTGAATCTGCGTATGGGCGACTTCCCATGGCTCCAATCGCCAGCCAAAAGGGCACCCAGACTGGTGTTCTTTGTATGGAGAACCGCGGCTCTGGCGCGCCAACAAAGCAGCCGCGCGGGGCAAAGCAGCAGCGCTGGCCAGCACAGCCGCGCTGGCCGAAACAGCCGCCCTGGCGACAGTGGAGCACCTCCGCCTGGGAATTTCCTAGTCTGTGGGCAATAATATCGCGGCCTCCACTCACCCTCTGCGCTTTCACTGGGAGCTGCAATCCTGAGCTGTTCCTAAATGGCCATCTTGGATCGTCCCCCGATAATTCTTATATGCCTGTATATGGCTGCAAATGTCTGTTTTTAGATTCTCCAAGGAAAGGATTTCTGAACTGCTGCACACACACATCAGTTTAACTCTGTAAGTTGATTGTACAGCTTGACAACCATTCTGAGAGATAGCTGCGTTTTTGTTTTAGAGCAAGATATTTCCCATTACAGCCTATACTCCCATTCACTCTGGAAGAGCCAAATGCAACTTTTAGAAGAAACGTGTTTCTAACTAGCTGAATCTAAACATAGATGCAACTTCCTAAGGTGAATGAACACAAAACAGAGCACTTTGAAATAGACGTGTCTCCTGTGTTTTAAACGTAGTCTCACTGCTAATTCTTATATGCCTGTATATGGCCGGAAGTATCTGTTTCTAGATTCTCCGAAGAAAGGGTTTCTGAACTGCTGCACACACACATCAGTTTAACTCCGTCAGTTGATTCTATATCTTGACAACCATTCTGCTAGATAGCTGCGTTGTTCTTTTAGAGCAAGATATTTCTCATTACAACCTATAGTCTCAGTCACTCTGGAATATACAAACGCAGCTTTTAGAATAAAAGTGTTTGTAACTCGCTGAATCTAAACATAGATGCAACATCCTAAGGTGAACGAACACAAAGCAGAGCAGTCTGAAACAGACGTTTCTCCTGTGTTTTTAACGCAGTCTTCCTGCTAGTTCTCATATGCCTGTATAAGGCTGGAAATATCTGTTTCCAGATTCTCCAAAGAAAGGATTTCTTAACTGCTGCACACACACGTTACTGTAACTCTGTAAGTTGATTGTACAGCTTGATAACCATTCTGCTAGATAGCTGCGTTTTTGTTTTAAAGCAAGATATTTCTCATCACAGCCTATAGTCTCAATCACTCTGGAATATCCAAACGCAGTTTTTAGAAGAAACGTGTTTCTAACTCGCTGAATCTAAACAAAGATGCAACTTCCTAAATTGAATGAACACAAAGCAGAGCAGTTTGAAATAGACGTTTCTCCTGTGTTTTAAAGGCAGCCTTACTGGTAGTTCTTATATGCCTGTATATGGCTGAAATTGTCTGTCCCCAAATTCTCCAAAGAAAGGATTTCTGAACTGCAGCACACACACATCAGTTTAACTCTGTATGTTGATTGTACAGCTTGACAACTATCCTGCCAGTTAGCTGCGTTTTTGTTTAGAGCAAGATATTTCTCATTACAACCTATACTCCCATTCAGTCTGGAATATCCAAACGCAGTTTCAGAAGAAAAGTGTTTGTAACTCGCTGAATCTAAACACAGATGCAACTTCCTAAGGAGAGCGAACAAAAAGCAGAGCAGTTGGAACTAGACGTTTCTCCCGTGTTTTAATCCCAGTCTTACTGCTAGTCCTTATATGCCTGTATATGGCTGGAAATGTCTGTTTCCAGATTCTCCAAAAAAAGGATTTCTGAACTGCTGCAAACACACATCATTTTAATTCTGTAAGTTGATTGTACAGCTTGACAACCATTCTGCTAGATAGCTGCGTTTTTGTTTTAGAGCAGGATATTTCTCATTACAGCCTATAGTCTTATTCACTCTGGAATATCCAAACGCAGCTTTTAGGAGAAACGTGTTTCTAACTAGCTGAATCTAAACATAGATGCAACTTCCTAAGTTGAACGAACACCAAGCAGAGCAGTCTGAAATAGGCATTTCTCCTGTGTTTTAAACGCAGTCTTACTGCTAGTTCTTATATGCCTGTATCTGGCTGGAAATCTCTGTTTTCAGATTCTCCAAAGAAAGGATTTCTAAACTACTGCACACACACATCAGTTTAACTCTGTAAGGTGATTGTACAGCTTAACCACCATTCTGTTGGATAGCTGCGTTTTTGTTTTAGACCAAGATATTTCTCATTATAGACTATAGTCTCACTCACTCTGGAATATCCAAATGCAGCTTTAGAAGAAACGTGTTTCTAACTCGCTGAATCTAAACATAGATGCAACATCCTAAGGTGAACAAATACAAACAGAGCAGTTTGAAATAGACTTTTCTCCTTTGTTTTAAACGTTGTCTTACTGCAAGTTATTATATGCCTGTATATGGCTGGAAATATCTCTTTCCAGATTCTACAAAGAAAGGATTTCTGAACTGCTGCACACACACACCAGTAAAACTCTGTGAGTTGATTGTACAGCTTGACAACCATTCTGCTAGATAGCTGTGTTTTTGTTTTAAGGCAAGATATTTCTTATTACAGCCTACAGTCTCATTCACTTTGGAATATCCAATTGAAGCTTTTAGAAGAAACGAGTTTCTAACTGGCTGAATCTAAACATAGATGCAACTTCCTACGGTGAACGAACACAAAGCAGCGCAGTTTGATCTAGACGTTTCACCTGTGTTTTAAATGCATTCTTACTGCTAGTTCTTATATGCATGTATATGGCTGTAAATATCTGTTTCCAGATTCTCCAAGAAAGGTTTTCTGAACTGCTGCACACACACATCAGTTTACCTTAGTAAGTTGATTGTTTAGATTGACAACCATTCTGCTGCATAGCAGCGTTTTGGTTGTAGAGCAAGATAGTACTCTTTAAACAATATAGTAACATTCACTATGGAAAATCTAAAAGCAGCTTTTAGAAGAAACTTATTTCTAACTCGCTGAATCTAAACAAAGATTCAACTTCCTAAGGTGAACGAACACAAAGCAGAGCAGTTTGAAATAGATGTTTCTCCTGTGTTTTAAACGCAGTCTTACTGCTAGTCCTTATATGCGTGTATGTGGCTTGAAATATCTGTTTAACAGATTCTCCAAAGAAAGGTTTTCTGACCTGCTGCACACACATATCATTTTAACTCTGTGAGTTCAGTGTACAGCTTGGAAACCATTCTGCTAGGTTGCTGCGTTTTGGTTTTAGAGCAACATATGTCTCATTACAGCCTATAGTCTCATTCAATCAGGAATATCCAAACGCAGCTTTTAGAATAAACGTGTTTCTAACTCGCTGAATCTAAATATACATGCGACTTCCTAAGGTGAACGAACACAAAGCAGAGCAGTTTGAACAAACATTTCTCCTGTGTTTTAAATGCAGTCTTACTGCTAGTTCTCATATGCCAGTGTATGGCTGGAAATATCTGTTTCCAGATTCTCCAAAGAAAGGATTTGTGAACCTCTGTACACACACTTCAGTTTAACTCGTAAGTTGATTGTTCAGCTTGACAACCATTCTGCTAGATAGCTGCGTTTTTGTATTTGAGCAAGATATTTCTCATTACCGCCTATAGTCGCAGTCATTCTGGAATATCCAAATGCAGCTTTTAGAAGAAACGTGTTTCTAACTCGCTGAATCTAAACATAGATGCAACTTCCTAAGGTGAGAGAAGACAAAGCAGAGCAGTTTGAACTAGACGTTTCTCCTCTGTTTTAAATGCAGTCTTACTGCTAGTTCTTATATGCCTATATATGGCTGGGAATATCTGTTTCCAGATTCTCCAAAAAAACGATTTCTAAACTGCTGCACACACACATCATTTTAACTCTGTAAGTTGATTGTACAGCTTGACAACCATTCTGCTAGATAGCTGCATTTTTGTTTTAGAGCAAGGTATTTCTCATTACAGCCTATAGTCTCATTCACTCTGAAATATCCAAACGCAGCTTTTAGGAGAAACGTGTTTCTAACTAGCTGAATCTAAACATAGATGCAACTTCCTAAGGTGAACGAACACCAAGCAGAGCTGTCTGAAATAGGTGTTTCTCCTGTGTTTTAAACGCAGTCTTACTGCTAGTTCTTATATGCCTGTATATGGCTGGAAATCTCTGTTTCCAGATTCTCCAAAGAAAGGATTTCTGAACTGATGCACATACACATAAGTTTAACTCTGTAAGTTGATTCAACAGCTTAACAATGATTCTGCTAGATAGCTGCGTTTTTGTTTTACACCAAGATATTTCTCTTTACAGCCTACAGTCTCAGTCACTTTGGAATATCCAAACTCACATTTTAGAAGAAACGTATTTCTAACTCACTGAATGTCAACATAGATTGAAATTCCTCTGGTGAGTGAACACAAACTATAGCAGTTTGAAATAGACGTTTCTCCTGTGTTTCAAATGCAGTCTTACTGCAAGTTCTTATATGCCTGTATATGGCTGGAAATATCTGTTTCCAAAATCTCCAGAGAAAATATTTCTGAACTGCTGGAAGCACACATCAGTTTAACTCTGTAAGTTGATTGTACAGCTTGACAACCATTCTGCTTGATAGCTGCGTTTTTGTTTTAGGGCAAGATATTTCTCATTACAGCCTATAGTCTCATTCACTCTGGAATATCCAAAGTCAGCTTTTAGAAGAAATGTGTTTATAACTCGCTGAATCTAAACATAGATGCAACTTCCTAAGGTGAACGAACACTAAGCAAAGCAGTTTCAACTAGACGTTTCTCCTGTGTTTTAAACGCAATCTTACTGCTAGTTCTTATATGCCTGTATAAGGCTGTAAATATCTATTTTCAGATCCTCCAAAGAAAGGATTTCTGAACTGCTGCAGACACATATCAGTTTAACTCCATAAGTTGATTGTACAGCTTGACAACCATTCTGCTACATAGCTGCGTTTTTGTTTCAGACCAAGATATTTCTCATTACCGCCTATATTCTCAGTCACTCTGGAATATCCTAACGCAGCTTTTAGAAGAAACGTGTTTCGAACTCGCTGAATCTAAACATAAATGCAACTTCCTAAGGTGAGCGAACACAGAGCAGAGCAGTATGACCTAGAAGTTTCTCCTATGTTTTAAAGGCAGTCTTACTGCTAGTCCTCATATGCCTGTATTTGGTTGGAAATACCTGTTTCCAGATTTTCTAAAGAAAGGATTTTTGAACTGCTGCACACACACATCAGTTTAACTCTGTAAGTTGATTGTCAGTCTTGACAACCATTCTGCTAGATAGCTGCGTTTTTGTTTTAGAGTAAGATGTTTCTCATTACAGCCTATACTCTCATTTACTCTGGAATATCCAAACGCAGATTTTCAAAGAAACGTGTTTCTAAGTCACTGAATGTAAACATAGATGCAACTTCCTAAGGAGAACGAACACAAAGCAGAGCAGTTTAAAATAGAGATTTCTCCTGTGTTTTAAACGCAGTCTTACTGGTAGTTCTTACATGCCTGTATATGGCTGGAAATATCTGTTTCCAGATTATCCAAAAAAATAATTTCTGAACTGCTGCACACACATATCAGTTTAACTCTGTAAGTTGATTGTACAACTTGACAACCATTCTGTTAGAGAGCTGCGTTTTTGTTTTAGACAAAGATATATCTCATTACAGCCTGTAGTCTAAGTCACTCTGTAATATCCAAACGCAGCTTTTGGAAGAAACGGCTTTCTAACTCTCTGAATCTAAACATAGATGCAACTTCCTAAGGTGAGCAAACACAAAGCAGAGCAGTTTGAACTAGACGTTTCTCCTGAGTTTTAAACGCAGTCTTACTGCTAGTTCTTATATGGCTGTATATGGCTGGAAATATCTGTTTCCAGATTATCCAAAGAGGATTTCTGAAGTGCTGCACACACACATCAGTTTAACTCTGTGAGTTGATTCTACAGCTTAACAACCATTCTGCTAGATAGCTGCATTTTTGTTTAAGACCAAGATATTTCTCCTTACAGACTATACTCTCAGTCACTCTGGAATATCCAAATGCAGTTTCAGAAGAAACGTGTTTCTATCTCGCTGAATCTAAACATAGATGCAACTTCCTAAGGTTAACGAACACAAAACAGAGCAGTTTGAAATAGACGTTTCTCCTGTGTTGTAAACGCAGTCTTACTGCTAGTTTGTATATGCCCGTATATGGCTGGAAATATCTGTTTCCAGATTCTCCAAAGAAAGGATTTCTGAACTTCTGCACACACACATCAGTTAAACTCTGTAAGTTGATTGTAGAGGTTTAAAACCATTGTGCTAGATAGCTGCGTTTTTGTTTAAGAGCAAGATATTTCTCATTACAGCATATAGTAGCATTCACTCTGGAATATCCAAACGCAGCTTTTAGAAGAAATGTGTTTCTAACTCGCTGAATCTAACCATAGATGAACCTTCCTAAGGTTAACGAACACAAAACAGAGCAGTTTGAACTAGACGTTTCTCCTTTATTTTAAAAGTAGTCTTACTGCTAGTTCTTATATGCCTGTACATGGCAGGAAATATCTGTTTCCAGATTCTCGAAAGAAAAGATTTCTCAACTGCTGCACACACACATCAGTTTAACTCTGTAAGGTGATTGTAAAGCTTGACAACCATTCTGCTAGATGGCTGCGTTTTTTTTTTTTAGAGCAAGATATTTCTCATTACAACCTATAGTCTCATTCACTCTGGAATATACAAACGCAGCTTTTAAAAG
>NW_022437255.1:52592-87093 GCF_009761245.1 Sapajus apella
TAATTGGCTGAATCTAAACATAGACGCAACTTCCAAATGTGAACCAAAACAAATCAGAGCAGTTTGAAATAGATGTTTCTCCTGTGTTTTAAATGCAGTCTTATTGATAGTTCTTATATGCCTGTATACGGCTGGAAATATCTCCTTCCAGATTGTCCAAAGAGAAGATTTCTGAACTGCTGCACACACCCATCAGTTTAACTCTGTATGTTGACTGTACAGCTTGACAACCATTCTGCTAGAAAGCTGCGTTTTTCTTTGAGGTCAAGATATTTCTCATTACAGCCTATAGTCTCATTCACTCTGGAATATCCAAACGAAGGTTTTAAAAGAAACGTGTTTCTAACACGCTGAATCGAAACATAGATGCAACATCCTAAGTTGAACGAACACAAAGCAGAGCAGTTTGAAGTAGAACTTTCACCTGTGTTTTGAACGCAATCTTACTGCTAGTTCTTATATGCCTGTATATGTCTGGAAATATCTGTTTCCAGATTCTCCAAAGAAAGGATTTCTGAACTCCTGCACACATACATCACTTTAACTCTGTAAGTTAATTCTATAGCGTAACAGCCATTGCGCTAGATAGCTGCCTTTTTGTTTTAGAGCAAGATATTTCTCATTACAGCCTACAGTCCCATTCACTCTGGTATATCCAAACGTAGATTTTAGAAGAAACGTGTTTCTAACTCGCTGAATCTAAACATAGATGCACCTTCCTAAGGTTAATGAACACCAAGCAGTGCAGTTTCAAATAGATGTTTCTCCTGAGTTATAAACGCAGTCTTACTGCTAGTTCTTATATGCCTGTATCTGGCAGGAAATATATGTTTCCAGATTCTCCAAAGAAAAGATTTCTGAACTGCTGCACAGACACATCAGTTTAACTCTGTAAGTTGATTCTACAGATTAACAACCATTCTGCTAGATAGCTGCGTTTTTGTTTTACACCAAGATATTTCTCTTTAGAGCCTGTAGTCTCAGTCACTCTGGAATATGCAAACGCAGCTTTTAGAAGAAATGTGTTTCTAACTCGATAAATCTGAACATAGATGCAACTTCCTAAGGAGAGCGAACACAAAGCAGAGCAGTTTGAACTAGACGTTTCTCCTGAATTTTAAACGCAGTCTTCCTGCTAGTTCTTATATGCCTGTATATGGCTGGAAATATCTGTTTCCAGATTCTCCAAAGAAAGGATTTCTGAACTGCTGCACACACATGTCATTTTAAGTCTGTGATTTGATTGTACAGCTTGAAAACCATTCTGCTAGGTAGCTGCGTTTTTGTTTTAGAGCAAGATATTTCTCATTACAGCCTACAGTCTCATTCACTCTGGAATATCTAGACGCAGCTTTTAGAACAAACGTGTTTCTAACTCGCTGAATGTAAATATAGACGCAACTTCCTAGGGTGAAGGAATACAAAGCAGAGAAGTTTGATCAAACGTTTCTCCTTTGTTTTAAATGCAGTCTTACTGCTAGTTCTCATATGCCAGTATATGGCTGGAAATATCTGTTTCCAGATTCTTGAAGAAAGGATTTCTGAACTGCTGCACACACCGTTCAGTTTAACTCTGTAAGTTGATTGTACAGCTTGACAACCATTCTGCTAGATAGCTGCGTTTTTGTTTTAGAGCAACATATTTCTCATTACAGCCTATAGTCTAATATTCTCTGGAATATCCAAACGCAGCTTTTAGAAGAATCGTGTTTCTAACTCGCTGAATCTAAACATAGATGAAACTTCCTAAGTTGAGATAACACAAAGCATAGCAGTTTGAACTAGACTTTTCTCCTGTGTTTTAAACGCAGTCTTACTGCTAGTTCTTATATGCCTGTATATGGCTGGAAATATCAGTTTCCAGAATCTCCAAACAAAGGATTTCTGAACTGCTGCACACACACATCAGTTTAAGTCTGTAAGTTGATTGTACAGCTTGACAACCATTCTGCTAGATAGCTGCGTTTTTGTTTTAGAGCAACATATTTCTCATTACAGCCTATAGTCTGATTTTCTCTGGAATATCCAAACGCAGCTTTTAGAAGAATCGTGTTTCTAACTCGCTGAGTCTAAACATAGGTGAAACTTCCTAAGGTGAACGAACACAAAGCAGAGCAGTTTGAAAAAGATGTTTCCCCTGTGTTTTAAACGCAGTCTTACTTCTAGTTCTCTTATGCCTGTATAGGGCTGGAAATACCCGTATCCAGATTCTCCAAAGAAAGGATTTCAGAACTGCTGCACACAAACATCAGTTTAACTATGTAAGTTGATTGTTCAGCTTGACAACCATTCTGCTAGATAGCTGCGTTTTTGTTGTAGAGCAAGATATTTCTCATTACAGCCTATAGTCTCATTATCTCTGTAATATCCAAACTCAACTTTTAGCAGAAACGTGTTTCTAGCTCGCGGAATCTAAACCTAGATGCAACTTCCTAAGGTGAGTGAACAAAAAGCAGAGCAGTTTGAACTTGACGTTTCTCCTGTGTTTTAAACACACTCTTACTGCTAGTTGTTATATGCCTGTATATGGCGGGAAATATCTGTTTCCACATTCTCCAAAGAAAAGATTTCTGGACTGCTGCACACACACATCAGTTTAACTCTGTAAGTTGCTTCTACATCTTGACAACGATTCTGCTACATATCTGCGTTTCTGTTTTAGAGCAAGATATTTCTGATTACAGCATATACTCTCTTACACTCTGGAATATCCAAACGCAACTTTTAGAAGAAAAGTGTTTCTAACTCGCTGAATCTAAGCATAGATGCAACTTCCTAAGGTGGACGAACACAAAGCTGAGCAGTTTGAACTAGGCGTTTCTCCTGTGTTTTAAACGCAGTCTTACTGGTAGTTCTTATATGCCTGTATATGGCTGGAAATATCTGTTTCCAGATTCTCCAAAGAAAGGATTTCTGAACGGCTGCACAAACACATCAGTTTAACTCTGTTAGTTGATTGTACAGCTTGACAACCATTCTGCTAGAAAGCTGAGTTTTTGTTTTAGAGCAAGATATTTCTCATTACAGCCTATAGTCTCATTCACTCTGGAATATCCAAGCGCAGCTTTTAGATGAAACGTGTTTCTAACTCGTTGAATCTAAATTAGATGCAACTTCCTTAAAGGAATGAACACAAAGCAGATCAGTTTGAACTAGACGTTTCTCCTGTGTTTTAAACGCAGTCTTACTGTTAGTTCTTATATGCCTGTATATGGCTGGAAATATCTGTTTCCAGATTCTCCAATGAATGGATTTCTGAACTGCTGCACACACATGTCAGTTTACCTCTGTAAGTTGATTGTTCAGCTTGACACCCATTCTGCTAGATAACTGCGTTTTTGTTTTAGAGCAAGATATTTCCCATTGCACCCTATAGTCTCATTCACTCTGGAATATCAAAATGCAGCTTTTAGAAGAAACGTGTTTCTAACTCGCTGAATCTAAACATAGATGCAACTTCCTACGTTGAGCGAATAGAAAGCAGAGCAGTTTGAACCAGACGTTTCTCCTCTGTTTTAAATGCAGTCTTACTGCTAGTTCTTATATGCCTGTATATGGTTGGAAATATCTGCTTCTAGATTCTCCAAAGAAAGTGTTTCTGAACTGCTGCACACACACATTAGTTTAACTCTGGAAGTTGATTGTACAGCTTGACCACCATTCTGCTAGATAGCTGCGTTTTTGTTTTAGAGCAAGATATTTCTTGTTAGAGCATATAGTCCAATTCACTCTGGAATATCCAAACGCAGCTTTTAGAAAAAAAGTGTTTGTAACTTCCAGAATCTAAACAGAGATACAATTTCCTAGGTGAGTGAACACAAAACAGAACAGTTTGAAATACCTGATTCTCCTGTGTTTTAAATGCTGTTGCACTGCTAATTCTTATATGCCTGTACATTTCTGGAAATATCTGTTTATAAATTCTCCAAAGAAAGGATTTCTGAACTGCTGCACACACATATCAGTTTATCACTGTAAGTTGATTGTACAGCTTGAAAACCATTCTGGTAGATAGTTGCATTTTTGTTTCAGAGGAAGACATTTCTAAATAAAGTCTATACTTCCATTCCCTCTGGAATATCCAAAAGCAGGTTTTAGAAGAAACGTGTTTGTAACACGCTGAATCCAAAGAGAGATGCAACTTCCTACGTTGAACGAAAACAAAACAGAGCAGTTTGAATCAGATGATTCTCCTGTGTTTTAAATGCAGTCTAACTGCTAATTCTTATATGCCTGTATATGGCTTTAAATATATGTTTCTAGCTTCTCAAAAGAAACTATTTCTGAACTGCTGCACACACACATTTGTTTAACTCTGGAAGTTGATTGTACAGATTGACAACCATTCTGCTAGATACCTGCGTTTTTGTTTTAGAGCAAGATATTTATCATTACAGCGTATACTACCGTTCAGTCTGGAATATCCAAACGCAGTTTTTAGAAGAAACGTGTTACTCGCTGAATCTAAACAGACAGGCAACTGCCTAAGATGAATGAACACAAAATAGACCACGTTGAAATAGACGTTTCTCCTCTGTTTTAAACGCAGTCTCACTGCTAATTCTTATATGCCTGTACATGGCTGGAAAAATGTGTTTCTACATACTCCAAAGAAAGGATTTCTGAACTGTTGCACACACACATCAGTTTAACTCTGTAAGTTGATTGTACAACTTGACAAGAATTCAGGTAGATAGCTCCGTTTTTGTTTTAGAGCAAGATATTTCTCATTACAGCCTACAGTCTCATTCACTCTGGAATATCTAAACGCAGCTTTTAGAACAAACGTGTTTCTAACTCGCTGAATCTAAATATAGATGCAACTTCCTAGGGTGAAGGAATACAAAGCAGAGCAGTTTGATCAAACATTTCTCCTTTGTTTTAAATACAGTTTTTCTGCTAGTTCTCATATGCCAGTATATGGCTGGAAATATCTGTTTCCAGATTCTCCAAGAAAGGATTTCTGAACTGCTGCACACACAGTTCAGTTTAACTCTGTAAGCTGATTGTACAGCTTGACAACCGTTCTGCTAGATAGCTGCGTTTTTGTTTTAGAGCAACATATTTCTCATTACAGCCTATAGTCTAATTTTCTCTGGAATATCCAAACGCAGCTTTTAGAAGAATCGTGTTTCTAACTCGCTGAATCTAAACATAGATGAAACTTCCTAAGGTGAACGAACACAAAGCAGAGCAGTTTGAAAAAGATGCTTCCCCTGTGTTTTAAACATAGTCTTACTTCTAGTTCTCTTATGCCTGTATAGGGCTGGAAATACCCGTATCCAGATTCTCCAAAGAAAGGATTTCAGAACTGCTGCACACAAACATCAGTTTAACTATGTAAGTTGATTGATCAGCTTGCCAACCATTCTGCTAGATAGCTGCATTTTTGTTGTAGAGCAAGATATTTCTCATTACAGCCTATAGTCTCATTATCTCTGTAATATCCAAACTCAACTTTTAGCAGAAACGTGTTTCTAACTTGCGGAATCTAAACATAGATGCAACTTCCTAAGGTGAGTGAACACAAAACAGAGCAGTTTGAACTTGACGTTTCTCTTGTGTTTTAAACGCACTCTTACTGCTAGTTCTTATATGCCTGTATATGGCGGGAAATATCTGTTTCCACATTCTCCAAAGAAAAGATTTCTGAACTGCTGCACACACACTTCAGTTTAACTCTGTAAGTTGCTTCTACATCTTGACAACCATTCTGCTAGATATCTGCGTTTTTGTTTTAGAGCAAGATATTTCTGATTACAGCCTATAGTCTCATTCACTCTGGAATATCCAAACGCAACTTTTAGAAGAAAAGTGTTTCTAACTCGCTGAATCTAAGCATAGATGCAACTTCCTAAGGTGGACGAACACAAAGCAGAGCAGTTTGAACTAGGCGTTTCTCCTGTGTTTTTTAAACGCAGTCTTACTGGTAGTTCTTATATGCCTTTTTATGGCTGGAAATATCTGTTTCTAGATTCTCCAAAGAAAGGATTTCTGAACTGCTGCACACACACAGCAGTTTAACTCTGTAAGTTGATTGTACAGCTTGACAACAATTCTGCTAAATAGCTGCGTTTTTGTTTAAAGCATGATATTTCTCATTACAGCCTATACTCCCATTCACTCTGGAATATGCATAAGCAGCTTTGAGATGAAACATGTTTGTAACTCGCTGAATCTAAACAGAGATGCAACTTCCTAAGGTGAACGAACACAAAGCAGAGCAGTTTGAAATAGACGTTGCTCCTGTGTTTTAAACGCAGCCTCAATGCTAATTCTTATATGCCTGTATAAGGCTGGAAATATCAGTGTCTAGATTCTACAAAGAAATGATTTCTGAATTGCTACACACACACATCAGTTTAACTCTATAAGTTCATCGTACAGCTTGACAACCATTCTGCTACATAGCTACGTTTTTCTTTTAGAGAAATATATTTCTCATTACAGTCTATACTCCCATGCATTATGGAATATCCAAAAGCTGTTTTTAGAAGAAACGTGTTTGTAACTCGGTGAATCTAAACAGAGATGCAACTTCCTAAGGTGAACGAACACAAAACAGAGCAGTTTGACATCGATGATTCTGCTGTGTTTTAAACCCAGTCTAACTGCTAATTCTCATATGCCTGTATATGGCTGGAAATATATGTTTCTAGATCCTCTAAAGAAAGCATTTCTGAACTGCTGCACACACACATCAGATTAACTCTGGAAGTTTATTGTACATCTTGACAACCATTCTGCTAGATAGCTACGTTTTTGTTTTAGAGCAAGATATTTCTCATTACAGCCTATACTCCCATTCAGTCTGGAATATCCAAAGGCAGCTTTTGAAGAAACGTGTTTGTAACTCCCTGAAAGTATACGGAGATGCAATTTCCTAAGGTGAACGGACACAAAACAGAGCAGTTTGAAATAGATGATTCTCCTGTGTTTTAAACGCTGTTGCACTGCTAATTCTTATATGCCTGTATATTGCTGGAAATACCTGTTTCTAGATTCTTAAAAGAAAAGATTTCTGAACTGTTGCTCAAACACATTGCTTTATCTGTGTAAGCTGATTGTACTGCTTGTCAACCATTCTGCTAGATAGCTGCGTTTTTGTTTTAGAGCATGATATTTCTCATTACAGCCTATACTCCCATTCACTCTGGAATATGCATAAGCAGCTTTGAGATGAAACATGTTTGTAACTCGCTGAATCTAAACAGAGATGTAACTTCCTAAGGTGAACGAACACAAAACAGAGTAGTTTGAAATAGACGTTTCTCCTGTGTTTTAAATGCAGCCTCATAGCTAATTCTGATCTGCCTCTATAAGGCTGGAAATATCTGTGTCTAGATTCTCCATAGAAATGATTTCTGAACTGCTACACACACACATCAGTTTAACTCTGTAAGTTGATTGTACAACTTGACAAGAATTCAGGTAGATAGCTGCGTTTTTGTTTTAGAGCAAGATATTTCTCATTACAGCCTACAGTCTCATTCACTCTGGAATATATAAACGCAGCTTCTAGAACAAACGTGTTTCTAACTCGCTGAATCTAAATATAGATGCAACTTCCTAGGCTGAAGGAATACAAAGCAGAGCAGTTTGATCAAACGTTTCTCCTTTGTTTTAAATGCAGTTTTTCTGCTAGTTCTCCTATGCCAGTATATGGCTGGAAATGTCTGTTTCCAGATTCTCCAAGAAAGGATTTCTGAACTGCTGCACACACAGTTCAGTTTAACTCTGTAAGTTGATTGTACAGCTTGACAACCATTCTGCTAGATAGCTGCGTTTTTGTTTTAGAGCAAGATATTTCTCATTACAGCCTATAGTCTCCATCACTGTGGAATATCCAAACGCAGCTTTCCTAAGAAACGTGTTTGTAACTCGCTGAATCTAAACATAGATGCAACTTACTTAGGTGAGCGAACCCAAAGCAGAGCAGTTTGAAGTAGACGTTTGTCCTGTGTTTTAAACGCAGTCTCACAGCTAATTCTTATATGCCTGTATATGGCTGGAAATATCTGTTTCTAGATTCTCCAAAGAAAGGATCTCTGAACGGGTGCACACACACATCAGTTTAACTCTGTAATTTGATTGTACAGCCTGATAACCATTCTGCTACATAGCTGCGTTTTTGTTTTAGAAGAAGATATTTTTAATTACAGCCTATACTCCCATACACTCTGGAAATTCTGAATGCAGCTTTTAGAACAATCGTGTTTCTAACTCGCTGAATCTAAACATAGATGCCACTTCCTATGGTGAATGAACACAAAACAGAGCAGTTTGAAATAGACTTTTCTCTTGTGTTTTATACGCAGTCTAACTGCTAATTCTTATGTGCCTGTGTATGGATGGAAATGTCTCTTTCTAGATTCTCAAACGAATGTATTTCTGAAGTGCTGCAAACACACAGCAGTTTAACTCTGGAAGTTGATTGTACAGCTTGACAACCATTCTGCTAGATAGCTGCCTTTTTGTTTTAGAGCAAGATATTTCTCATTACAGCCTATACTCCCATTCACTGTGGAATATCCAAACGCAGCTTTTAGAAGAAACATGTTTGTAATTCGATGAATCTAAACATAGGTGCAACTTTCTAAGATGAACGAACACAAAACAAAGAAGTCTGAAATACACGTTTCTTCGGTGTTTTAAACGCAATCTCACTGCTAATTCTTATATGCCTGTGTATGGATGGAAATGTCTGTTTCTTGATTCTCCAAAGAAAGGATTTCTGAACTGCTGCACACACACATCAGTTTTACTCTGTAATTTGATTGTACAGCTTGACAACCATTCTGCTAGATAGCTGCGTTTTGGTTTTAGAGAAGATACTTCCCATTGCAGCACATACTCCCTTTCACTCTGGAATATGTAAAAGCAGCTTTTAGAAGAAACGTGTTTGCAACTCGCTGAATCTAAACATAGATGCAACTTCCGAAGGTGAACGAACACAAAACAGAGCAGTTTGAAATAGACCTTTCTCCTGTGTTTTAAACGCAGTCTCACTGCTAATTCTTATATGCCTGTACATGGCTAAAAAAATGTGTTTCTACATACTCCAAAGAAAGCATTTCTGAACTGCTGCACACACACATCAGTTTAACCCTGTAAGTTGATTGTACATCTTGACAAGAATTCAGGTAGATAGCTGCGTTTTTGTTTTAGAGCAAGATATTTCTCATTACAGCCTATTCTCCCATTGACTCTGGAATATCCAAACGTAGCTTTTAGAAGAAACGTGTTTCTAACTCGCTGAATCTAAACATAGATGCAACTTCCTAAGTTGAACGAACACAAAACAGAGCAGTTTGAAATACACGTTTCTCCTGTGTTTTAAATGCAGTCTCACGGTTAATTCTTATATGCCTGTAAATGGCTGAAAATACCTGTTTCTGGATTCTCAAAAGAAAAGATTTCTGAACTGTTGCTCAAGCACATCAGTTTATCTCTGTAAGTTGATTGTAAAGCTTGTCAACCATTCTGCTAGATAGCTGCGTTTTTGTTTTACACCAAGATATTTCTCATTACAGCCAATACTCCCATTCACTCTGGAATATCCAAAGGCAGCTTTTGAAGAAACGTGTTTGTAATTCGCTGAATCTATACAGAGATGCAATTTCCTAAGGTGAACAAACACAAAACAGAGCAGTTTGAAATAGATCATTCTCCTGTGTTTTAAACACTGTCGCACTGCTAATTCTTATATGCCTGTATATGG
Source organism: Sapajus apella (assembly GCF_009761245.1). Taxonomy (NCBI): domain Eukaryota; kingdom Metazoa; phylum Chordata; class Mammalia; order Primates; family Cebidae; genus Sapajus; species Sapajus apella. The sequence goes on from NW_022437255.1 coordinate 62,314, forward strand.
CTGGAAATACCTGTCTATACATTCTCAAAAGAAATGGTTTCTGAACTGTTGCTCACACACATCAGTTTACCTCTGTAAGTTTATTGTACAGCTTGTCAACCATTCTGCTAGATAGCTGCGTTTTTGATTTAGAGCAAGATATTTCTCATTACAGCCTATACTCCCATTCACTCTGGAATATCCAAACGCAGCTTTTAGAAGAAACGTGTTTGTAACTCGCTGAGTCTAAACAGAGATGCAACTTCCTAAGGTGAATGAACACAAAACAGAGTAGTTTGAAACAGACGTTTCTCCTGTGTTTTAAACGCAGCCTCACTGCTAATTCTTATATGCCTGTATATGGCTGGAAATATCTGTTTCCAGATTCTCCAAAGAAAGGATTTCTGAACTGCTACACACACAAATCAGTTTAACTCTATAAGTTGATTGTACAAGTTGACAACCATTCTGCTAGATAGCTGCGTTTTTGTTTTAGAGCAAGATATTTCTCATTAAAATCTATACAACCATTCACTATGGAATATCCAAAAGCAGCTTTTAGATGAAACGTGTTTGTAACTCGCTGAATCTAAACAGAGATGCAACTTCCTAAGGTGAACGAACACTAAACAGAGCAGTTTGAAATAGATGATTCTCCTGTGTTTTAAACGCAGTCTAATTGCTAATTCTTATATGCCTGTATATGGCTGGAAATATCTCTTTCTAGATTCTCAAAATAAAGTATTTCTGAACAGCTGCACACACACATCAGTTTAACTCTGGAAGTTGATTTTACAGCTTGACAACCATTCTGCTAGATAGCTGCGTTTTTGTTTTATAGCAAGATATTTCTCATTACAGCCTATACTCCCATTCACTCCCATTGACAATGGGGTGTTAAAGTCTCCCTCTATTATTGTGTGGGAGTCTAAGTCTCTTTGTAAGTCATTAAGAACTTGCCTTATGTATCTGGGTGCTCCTGTATTGGGTGCGTATAAATTTATGATCGTTAGCTCTTCTTGTTGCATTGGTCCTTTTACCTTTATGTAATGTCCCTCTTTGTCTGTTATCATCTTTGTTGCTTTAAAGTCTAGTTTATGAGAGATGAGAATTGCAACTCCTGCTTTTTTTGCTCTCCATTTGCTTGGTAAATCTTTCTCCATCCCTTTATTTTGAGCCTTTGCATATCCTTGCATGTGAGATGGTTTTCCAGGATACAGCCCACCGATGGGTTTTGTCTTTTTATCCAATTTGCCAGTCTGTGTCTTTTGATTGGGGCATTTAGTCCATTTACATTTAGGGTTAATATTGTTATGTGTGAATTTGATGCTGCCATTTCGGTGCTAGCTGGGTGTTTTGCCCTTTAGTTGAGCTGGTACTTGTTGTTCCTTTATATGTGTAGAGCCTCTTTCAGGAGCTCTTGTAGAGCTGGCCTGGTGGTGCCGAAATCTCTGAGTACTTGCATGTTACCAAGGGATTTTATTTTTCCTTGACTTATGAAGCTTAGTTTGGCTGGATAGGAGGTTCTGGGTTGAAAGTTCTTTTCTTGAAGGATGTTGAATATTGGCTCCCCCTCTCTTCTGGCTTGTAGGGTTTCTGCTGAGAGATCTGCTGTGAGTCTGATGGGCTTCCCTTTATGGGTAACCCGACCTTTCTCTCTGGCTGCCCTTAGTATTTTCTCCTTCATTTCGACCCTGGTGAATCTGACGATTATGTGCCTTGGGGTTGCTCTTCTTGACAAATATCTTTGTTGTGTTCTCTGTATTTCCTGGACTTGAATGTTTGCCTGCCTTGCTAGGTTGGGGAAGTTTTCCTGGATAATATCCTGAATGGTATTTTCCAGCTTGGATTCATTCTCTTCGTCGCATTCGGGTACGCCTATCAGACGTAGATTAGGTCTTTTCACATAGTCCCACATTTCTTGGAGACTTTATTCATTCCTTTTTACCCTTTTTTCTCCAGTCTTGCCTTCCCGTTTTGTTTCATTGAGTTGATCTTCGACCTCTGATATCCTTTCTTCTGTTTGGTCTATTCCGCTGTTGGTACTTGTGCATGCTTCACGAAGATCTCGTGTTGCGTTTTTCAGCTCCATCAATTCACTTATATTCCTTTCTATTTTGTCCATTCTCATTTGCATTTCATCAAGTCTTTTTTCAAGTTTCTTAGTTTCTTTGCATTTGGTTAGAACATGTTCTTTAAGTTCACGGAAGTTTCTTACTACCCACCTTCTGAAGTCTGATTCTGTCATTTCATCACACTCGTTCTCCCTCCAACCTTGTTCCCTTGCTGGTGAGGTGTTGTGATCCCTTTTAGGAGGAGAGGTGTTCTGGTTTCGGGTGTTTTCATCCTTTTTGCGCTGGTTTCTTCCCATCTTTTAGGATTTATCCACCTGTTGACTTTTTGTGGCTGGCTTTCAGATTGGGTCTCAAATCTTTCAGATTGACTTTCTGCTTGTTGATGATGAGGCTATTTCTCTTTCTTCGTTTTCCTTCTGACAGTCTGGCCCCTCTGCTGTAGGTCTGCTGAGGTTCACTCCAGGTCCTGCTTGCCTGGGGTTCACCTGCAGCTGCTGCTGAACAGTAAGGGTTGTTACCTGTTTTCTTCTTCTGCTATCTTTCTCCCTGACGAAAACCCGCCTAGTGTCATTCTGATCTTTTATAAGGTGTCTTTTTGAATATATAGGGGTGAGGGAGCTGCTTAAGGAGACGGTCTCTTCTTTATAGGAGCTCAAATAGTGAGCTGTGAGCTCTGTTGTTGTTCATTCAGAGCTCCTGGGCAGGTACTTTTAGGTCTACTGCAGTAGAACTCATAAACTGCTTTTTGTTCCCAGGTGCTCTGTCCCAAGTATTTAGGGCATTATTTATGAGTTTCCGTTATGCTGCTACCTTCTATTTTTTTTTTTCCTTCAGACCTGCCCAGCCCAGCAAGGAGGCAGCCTAGTCACTGTCGGCCTACAGCATCTTTGCTGAGCTGCTGTGGGCTCCGCCCAGCTGCCGAGTGAACTTCCCTGCAGTCCTGTTTATATGGGTGTAGTTAGAACTGCTTTGGCGATGGTGGCCTGCCTCTGTTGAGGCGGAGTCTCTTTGCTGTGGCGGGTTGCCTTGGCAATGGCGGGTTGCCTTGGCAACGGCGGGCTGCCTCGGTAATGACTGACGTTCCTCTCCCACAGAGCTGGACTGTCCCTGGTTCAGCTGCGCTTGCTGTGAAACTCTCAATCCAGAGTTTCTGGTTGCTGTTCTTTTGTGGGGTTGGGGTCAGCAGAGCCTGATCGCCTGGCTCCCTCCCTCAGAGCCTTTTTTAAGTTGGTGTTCCAGTCGCCTGTTGAAGAGGCACCGGGGTCTGTTTCTTTTCCCCTGCGGCCACTCACTGCCCTGCCTTAAACAGCAGCACTGAGGTTTGTGGAGCCATTTTTTTTTTTTTTTTTGCCCTTGAGTCTACTGTCCTGGTTCTCTTCTCAAACCCCTTTTTGAACCGGTGATTGGGCGACTTCCCGTGGCGCCAATCACCAGCCAAAAGGGCACCGGACCGTTGTATTTTGTACGGAGAACCGCAGCTCCGGGGCGCCGATAAAGCAGCTGCGTTGGGGCAAAGCAGCAGCGATGGCCGGCACAGCCACGCTGGCCGAAACAGCCACGCTGGCAACCTATGGTTCTCCTCTGCCCGGGAATTTCCTAGTCTGTGGGCAATAAAAACGAGGTGTCCACTCACCCTCAGTGCTTTCACTGGGAGCTGCACTGCTGAGCTGTTCCTAAACGGCCATCTTGGATCATCCCACTCACTGCCAATTCTTATATGCCTGTATATGGCTGGAAATATCTGTTTCTAGATTCTTTAAAGAAAGGATTTCTGAACTTCTGCACACGGACATCAGTTTAACTCTGTACGTTGATTGTACAGCTTGATAACCATTCTGCTTTATAGCTGCGTTTTTGTTTTAGAGCAAGATATTTCTCTTTACAGACTATACTCCCATTCACTCTGGAATATCCAAAAGCAACTTTTAGAAGAAAAGTGTTTCTAGCTCGCTGAATCTAAACAGAGATGCAACTTCCTAAGGTGAACGAACACAACACAGAGCAGTTTGAAATAGACGTTTCCCTGTGTTTTAAATGCAGCCTCACTGCTAATTCTTATATGCCTGTATATGGCTGGAAATATCTGTTTCTGGATTCTCCAAAGAAAGGATTTCTGAAGTGCTGCACACACACATCAGTTTAACTCTGTAAGTTGATTCTATGGTTTGACAACCATTCTGCTAGATAGCTGCGTTATTGTTTTAGACCAAGATATTTCTCATTACAGCCTATACTCCCATTCACTCTGGAATATGCATAAGCAGCTTTTAGAATAAATGTGTTTGTAACTCGCTGAATGTAAACATAGGTGCAACTTCCTAAGGTGAACGAACACAAAAAAGAGCAGTGTGAAATAGACGTTTCTCCTGTGTTTAAAACGCACTCTCACTGCTAATTCTTGTATGCCTGTGTATGGCTGGAAATATCTGTTTCTAGATTCTCTAAAGAAAGTATTTCTGAACTTCTGCACACAGACATCAGTTTAACTCTGTACGTTGATTGTACAGCTCGACAACCATTCTGCTTTATAGTTGCGTTTTTGTTTTAGAGCAAGATATTTCTCCTTACAGTTTATACTCCCATTCACTCTGGAATATACAAAAGCAGCTTTTAGAAGAAACGTGTTTCTAACTCGCTGAATCTAAACAGAGATGCAACTTCCTAAGGTGAACGAACACAAAAGAGAGCAGTTTGAAATAAACGTTTCTCCTGTGTTTTAAACGCAGCCTCACTGCTAATTCTTATATCCCTGTATATGGCTGGAAATATCTGTTTCTAGATTCTCCAAAGAAAGGATTTCTGAACTGCTGCACACACACATCAGTTTACCTCTGTAAGTTGATTGTACAGCTTGACAACCATTCTGCTAGATAGCTGTGATTTTGTTTTAGAGTAAGATATTTCTCATTGAAGCCTATCCTCCTATTCACTCTGGAATATCGAAATGCAGCTTTGAGAAGAAACGTCTTTCTAACTCGCTGAAAATAAAGATAGCTGCAACTTCCTAAGGTGAATGAACACAAAACAGAGCAGTTTGAAATGGACGTTTCTCCTGTGTTTTAAACGCAGTCTCACTGCTAATTCTTATATGCATGTATATGACTGGAAATATCCATTTCTAGATTCTCCAAAGAAAGGATTTCTGAACTGCTGCAGACACACATCAGTGTAACTCTGGAGGTTGATTGTACAGTTTGTCAACCATTCTGCTAGACAACTGCGTTTTTGTTTTAGAGCAAGATATTTATCATTACACCCTGTACTCCCATTCACTCTGGAATATTCAAACGCTGCTTTTAGAAGAAACGAGTTTGTAACTCGCTGAATCTAAACATAGATGCAAGTTCCTAAGGTGAACGAACACAAAAAATAGCAGTTTGAAATAGACATTTCTCCTGTGTTTTAAAGGCAGTCTCACTGTTGATTCTTATATGCCTGTATATGGCTGGAAATATCTGTTTCTAGATTCTCCAAAGAAAGGATTTCTGAACTGCTGCACACACACATCAGTTTACCTCTGTAAGTTGATTGTACAGCTTGACAACCATTCTGCTAGGTAGCTGCGTTTTTGTTTTAGAGCAAGATATTTCTCATTACAGCCTATACTCCCATTCACTCTGGAATATCCAAATGCAGCTTTTGGAAGAAACGTGTTTCTAACTCACTGAATCTAAACATAGTTGCAACTTCCTAAGGTAAACGAAGACAAAGCAGAACAGTTTGAAATAGACGTTTCTCCTGTGCTTTAAACGCAGTCTCACTGCTAATTCTTATATGCCTGTATATGGCTGGAAATAACTGTTTTTAGATTCTCCAAAGAAAGAATTTCTGAACTGCTGCACAGACACATCACTTTAACTCTGTAAGTTGATTGTAATGCTTGAGAACCATTCTGCTAGATAGGTGCATTTTTGTTTTAGAGCAAGATATTTCTCGTTACAGCCTATATTCCCATTCACTCTGGAATATCCCAACACAGCTTTTAGAAGAAACATGTGTTTAACTTGCTGAATCTAAACATAGATGACACTTCCTAAGGTGAACGAACACAAAGCAGAGCAGTGTGAAATAGACGTTTCTCCTGCGTTTTAAAAGCAGTCTTCATGCTAATATTTATATGCCTGTATTTGGCTGGGTATACCAGTTTCGAGATTCTCCGAAGAAATGACTCATGAAGTGCTGCACACACACATCAGTTTACTTCTGTAAGTTGATTGTACAGCTTGACAACCAATCTGCTAGATAGATCCATTTTTGTTTTACAGCAAGACATTTCTCATTACAGCCTATACTCCCATTCACTCTGGAATATCCAAACGCAGCTTTTAGAAGAAACGTGTTTCTAACTCACTGAATCTAAACATAGAGGCAGCTACCTAAGGTGAACGAACACAAAGCAGAGAAGTTTGAAATACACGTTTCTCCTGTCTTTTAAACACAGTTTTACTGATAATTCTTATAGGCATTCATATGGCTGGAAATATCTGTTTCTAAATTCTCCAAAGAAAGGATTTCTGAACTGCTGCACACACACATCAGTTTAACTCTGTAAGTTTATTTTCCAGCTTGATTACCATTCTGCTAGATAGCTCCGTTTTTGTTTTAGAGCAAGATATTTCTCATTACACCCTATACTCCCTTTCACTCTGGAATATCCAAATACAGTTTTTAGAAGAAACGTGTTTCTAGCTCTCTGATTCTAAACAGTTGCAACTTCCTGAGGTGTACGAACACAAAGCAGAGGGGTTTGAAATAGACGTTTCTCCTGTGTTTTAAACGCAGTCTCACTACTAATTCTTATATGTCTGTATATGGCTGGAAATATCATTTTCCAGATTCTAAAAAGGAGTGATTTCTCAACTGCTGCACATACACATCAGTTTAACTCTTTAAGTTGATTATACAGTTTGACAACCATTCTGCTGGATAACTCCGTTTTTGTTTTAGAGCAAGACATTTCCCATTACAGCCTACACTCTGTTTCACTCTGGAATATCCAATCGCAGCTTTTAGATGAAACGTGCTTCTAAGTCGCTCAGTGTAAACATAGATGCTACTTCTGAAGGTGAACGAACACAAAGCAGAGCAGTTTGAAATAGACGTTTCTCCTGTGTTTTAAACGTAGTCTCACTGCTAATTCTTATATGCCTGCATATGGCTGGAAATATCTGTTTCTAGGTTCTCCAAAGAAATGATTTCTGAACTGATGAACACATACATCAGTTTAGATCTGTAAATTGATTGCATGGCTTGACAACCATTCTGCTAGATAGCTCTGATTTTGTTTTAGAGAAAGGTATTTCTCATTATAGCCTATGCTTGCATTCACCCTGGAATATACAAACGCAGCATTTAGAAGAAACGGGTTTGTAACTCGTTGAATCTAAACATAGATGCAACTTCCTAAAGTGAACGAACACAAAACAGAGCAGTTTGAAATAGACGTTTCTCCTGTGTTATAAACGCAGTCTTACTGCTAATTCTTACATGCCTGTATATGGTTTGAGTATCTGTTTCTAGATTCTCCAAAGAAAGGATTTCTCAACTGCTGAACACACACATCAGTTTAACTCTGTACATTGATTGCACAGCTTGACAACCTTTCTGCTAGATAGCTGCGTTTTTGTTTTAGAGCAAGACATTTCTCATTACAGCCTATAGTCTCATTCTTCCTGGAATATCCAAACGCAGCTTTTAGCAGAAACGTGTTTCTAACTCGCTGAATCTAAACGTAGATGCAACTTCCTAAAGTGAATAAACACAAAGCAGAGCAGTTTAAAATAGATGTTTCTCGTGTGTTATAAACGCAGTCTTACTGCTAATTCTTATATGCCTTTATATGGCTGGAAATATCTGTTTCTAGATTCTCCAAAGAAAGGATATCTGAACTGCTGAACACACACATCAGTTTAACTCTGTAAGTTTATTATACAGCTTGACAACTGTTCTGCTACATAGCTGCGTTTTTGTTTTAGAGCAAGATGTTTCTCATTACACCCTATACTCCCATTCACTCTGTAATATCCAAATGCAGCTTTTAGAAGAAACGTGTTTCTAAGTCGCTGAATCTCAACATAGATGCAACTTCCTAAGGTGAATGAACACAAAGCAGAGCAGTTTGAAATTGTTGTTTCTCCTGTGTTTTACAAGCAGTCTCACTGCAAATTGTTATATGCTTGTATATGGCTGGAAATATCTGTTTTTAGGTTCTCCAAAGAAAGGATTTATGAACTGCGGCACCCACACAACAGTTTACCTCTGTAAGTTCGTTGTACAGCTTGACAACCATTGTGCTAGATAGCTCCGTTTTTGTTTTAGCAAGATATTTCTCATTACAACCGATACTCCCATTCACTCTGTAATATCCAAACGGAGCTTTTGGAAGAAAAGTGTTTCTAATTCGCTGAATCTAAACATAGATGCAACTTCCTAAGGTGAACGAGCACCAAACAGAGCAGTTTTAAATAGATGTTTCTCGTGTGTTTAAACGCAGTCTTACTTCTAATTCCTATATGCCTATATATGACAGGAAATATCTGTTTCTAGATTCTCCAAAGAAAGGATTTCTGAACTGCTGCACACACACATCAGTTTAGCTCTGTAATTGATTGTGCAGCTTGACAACCATTCTGCTAGATGGCTCCGTTTTTGTTTTGAGCAAAATAATTCTCATTACAGCCTATCATCCCATTCATTCTGGAATAACAAAATGCAGCTTTTAGAAAAAACGTGTTTCCAATTCGTTGAAACTAAACATAGCTGCAACTTCCTAAGGTGAACGAACACAAAGCAGAGCAGTTTGAAATATTCGTTTCCCTTGTGTTTTAAACACAGTCTTGCTGCTAATTTTTATATGTCTGTATATGGCTGGAAATATCTGTTAGTAGATTCTCCAAAGAAAGGGTTTCCTACCTGTTGCACACACACATATCTTTAATTCTGTAGGTTGATTGTACACTTTGACAGCTATTCTGCTACATAGCTCCGTTTTTGTTTTAGAGTAAGGTATTTCTCATTGCAGCCTATACTGCCTTTCACTCTGGAATATCCAAATGCAGCTTTTAGAAGAAACGTGTTTGTAACTCGCTGAATCTAAACATAGATGCAACTTCCAAAGGTGAATGAAAACTAAACAAAACAGTTTGAAGTAGACGTTTCTCCTGTGTTTTAAACGCAGTCTTACTCCTAATTCACAAATGCCTGTATATGCCTGGAAATATCTGTTTCTAGATTCTCCAAAGAAAAGATTTCTGAACTGCTGAACACACACATCAGTTTAACACTGTAAACTAATTGTACAGTTTGAGAACCATTCTGCTAGATAGCTCCCTTTTTGTTTTAGAGCAAGATATTTCTCATTACGGTGTATAGTCCCATTCCCTCTGGTGTGTCCAAATACAGCTTTTATAAGAAACGTTTTTCTAACTCGTTGAAATTAAACATAGATGCAACTTCCTAAGGTGAACGAACACAAAGCAGAGCAGTTTGAAATACAGGATTCCCTTGTGTTTTAAACGCAGTCTTACTGCTAATTCTTATGTGCCTGTATATTGGTGGAAATATCTGTTCCTATATTTTCCAAAGAAACGATTTCTGACCTGCTGCACAAACACATCAGTTTTACTCTGTAAGTTGATTGTACAGCTTGACAACCATTCTGTTAAATAGCTCCATTTTTATTTTAGAGCAAGATATTTGTCATTTAAGCCTATCCTCCTATTCACTCTGGAATATCCAAACGCAGCTTTTAGAAGAAACGTGTTTCTAACTCGCTCAATCTAAAGATAGATGCAATTTCCTAGGGTGAACGAATACAGAGCGGAGCAGTTGAAATATACGTTCCTCTCAATAGAGAGAACTGAATGCTCATCTTCCACCCTATCCAAAGCTCCTTCCTTCCTGCCCTGACTGTCTGGTCCCCAGTTATGCAGGAACTACCATTACTACTCAGTCCAATTTATGTGGTTCCTACTCGGTCACTGTTGGGTTTATGGAGCATGCCTTAAACCATCAAAACACAATAGAATATTGCATGTAGGACATTGTGTGTGATCCTTCCTGATTTCTACATCTAATGTTAAGTTTCACAGGGAAGTCTAAGGAAACCTTGATATTGCTGCCTGATTATTGCACACAGACAAATTGCATAGTGAATATACTTTTCTTTATTACACTGCTGTAACAGTTTTGGGTTTTTTTTTAAGCATTTATCAATTTATTGTTCAATTAATTATATTTTTCTGGCAAATGATTTCTTCTTTCTGGCTATTTGCTCCTAAAATGAAATACGCTACTTTGTGAGGATCACCTTGCCAAATTACAGCAATTATTTTTAAGTCTCCAAGTCGATTTTACATATTTCTCCTGACTCAGGAAATAGTTACATTTCTTAAATACAAGTAATAATACCGTATATAACAACTGCACATCATCGAATAATCTCCCACTTTTTCACCAGGATTCTTTCTTGCATTTTACTGCAAAAAAATTCAGATATACAAAGTAAAATAATAAAACATAAAAAAAAGGAACATACGTTTCTCTAGTGTTTTAAACGCAGTCTTACTGCTAATTCTTATATGCCTGTATATGGCTGGAAATATCTGTTTCTGCATTCTCCAAGGAAATTATTTCTGAACTGCTGCACACACACATCAGTTTAACTCTGTAAGTTGATTGTACAGCTTGAGCACCATTCCGCTACATATCTCCGTTTTTGTTTTAGAGCAAGATATTTCTCATTACAGCCTATAATCCCATTCACTCTGGAATACCCAAACGCAGCTTTTAGAAGAAACGTGTTTCTAACTCGCTGAGTTTAGACATAGATGCAACTTCCAAAGTTGAATGAACACAACTCAAAGCAGTTTGAAATATACATTTCTCCTGTGTTTTACACGCAGCCTTACTGCTAATTCTTATGTGCCTGTACATGGGTAGAAATATCTCTGTCTATATTTTAGAAAAAAAGGATTTCTGAACTGCTGCATACACACATCAGTTTAACTCTGGAAGTTTATTGTACAGATTGACAACCATTCAGCGAGATAGCTCCATTTTTGTTTTAGAGCAAGATATTTCTCATTACAGCCTATACTCGATTTACTCTGGAATATCCAAATGCAGCTTTTAGAAGAAAGGTGTTTCTAACTCGCTGAATCTAAACATAGATGCAGCTTCCTAAGGCGAAAGAACACAAAGCAGAGCACTTTGAAATAGACGTTTCTCCTGTGTTTTAAACGCAGTCTTACTGCTAATTCTTATATGCCTGTACATGGCTGGAAATGTCTGTGTCTAGATTCTCCAAAGAAGGATTTCAGAACTGCTACACACACAAATGAGTTGAACTCTGTAAGCTGATTGGACAGCTTGACAACCACTCTGCTAGATAACTCCGTTTTTGTTTTCGAACAAGATATTTCTCATTACAACCTGTACTCCCATTCACTCTGGCATATCCAAATGCAGATTTTAGAAGAAACGTGTTTCTAGCTCTCTGATTCTAAACATAGTTGCAACTACCTAAGGTGTACGAAAACAAAGCAGAGCAGTTTGAAATAGACGTTTCTCCTGTGTTTTAAAAGCAGTCTCACTGCTAATTCTTATATGCCTGTATATGGCCCGAAATATCTGTTTCCAGGTTCTCCAAAGAAAGGATTTCTGAACTGCTGCAAACAAACATCAGTTTAACTCTTTACGTTGATTGCACAGTTTGACAACCATTCTGCTAGATGGCTCCGTTTTTGTTTTAGAGGAAGACATTTCTCATTACAGCCTATACTCCCATTCACTCTGGAATATGCAATGCAGCTTTTAGAAGAAACGTGTTTCTAACTCGCTGAATCTTAATATAGATGCAACTTCAAAAGGTTATCGAACACAAAGCAGAGCAGTTTGAAATAGACGTTTCTCCTGTGTTTTAAACGCAGTCTTACTGCTATTTCTTTCATGCGTGTATACGACTGCAAATATCTGCTTCTAGATTCTCCAAAGAAAGGGTTTCTGAACTGCTGTACACACACATCAGTTAACCTCTGTAAGTTGATTGTACAGCCTGACAACAATTCTGCTAGATAGCTCCGTTTTTGTTTTAGGGCAAGGTATTTCTCATTACAGCGTGTACTCCCATTCACTCTGGAATATCCAAACGCAGCTTTTAGAAGAAATGTGCTTCTAACTTGCTGAATCTAAACCTAGGTCCAACTTCCTAAGGTGAACGAACACAAAGCCGAGCAGTTCGAAATATACGTTTCTCCTGTGTTTTAAACGCAGTCTCACTGCTAATTCTTATGTGCCTGTATGTGGTTGGAAATATCTGTTTCTAGGTTCTCCAAAGAAAGGATTTGTGAACTGCTGCACACACACATCAGTAGAACTCCGTAAGTTGATTATAGAGCTTGACAACCATTCTGCTAGATAGCTCTGTTTTTGTTTTAGAGCATGATATTCCTTATTACAGACTATACTCCCATACACTCTGGAATATCCAAACGCAGCTTTTAGAAGAAACGTCTTTTTAATGCGCTGAATCTAAACACAGATGCAACTTCCTAAGGTGAATGAACACAAAGCAGAACAGTTTGAAATAGACGTTTCTCCTGTGTTTTAAACACAGTCTTACTGCTAATTCTTATATGCCTGTACGTAGCTGGAAATATCTGTTTCTAGATTCTCCAAAGAAAGGATTTGTGAACGGCTGCACACACACATCATTTGAACTCCGTAAGTTGATTGTACAGTTTGACAACCTTTCTGCTAGATAGCTCCGTTTTTGATATAGGGCAAGATATTTCTCATTACAGCCTATACTCCCATACTCTCTGGAATATCCAAATGCAGCTTTTAGAAGAACAGTGTTTCTAACTCACTGAATCTAAACATAGATGCAACTTCCTAAGATGAATGATTACAAAGCAGAGCAGTTAGAAATAGATGTTTCTCCAGTGTTTTAAATGCAGTCTTAGTGCTAATTCTTTCATGCCTGTATATATCTGGAAATATCTGCTTCTAGATTCTCCAGAGAAAGGATTTCTGAGTTGCTTCACACAAGCATCAGTTTATCCCTGTAAGTTGATTGTACAGCTTGACAACCATTCTGCTAGATAGCTCCGTTTTTGTTTTATAGCAAGGTATTTATCATTTTAGTCTATACTCCCATTCACTCTGGAATATCCAAACGCAGCTTTTAGAAGAAACGTGTTTCTAACTCGCTGAATCTAAACATAGAAGCAACTTCCTAAGGTGAATGAACACAAAACAGAGCAGTTTGAAATAGACGTTTCTCCTTTGTTTTAACTGCAGTCTCACTGCTAATTCTTATATGCCTGTACATGCCTGGAAATATCTGTTTCTAGTTTCGCCAAAGAGGGGATTTCTGAACTACTGCACACACACATCAGTTTAAACCTGTAAGTTGTTTGTACAGCTTGACAACCATTCTGCTAGATAGCTGCGTTTTTGTTTTAGAGCAAGATATTTCTCATTATAGCCTATTTTCCTATTCACTCTGGAATATCCAAACGCAGCTTTTAGAAGAAATGTATTTCTAACTTGCTGAATCTAAAGATAGATGCAACTTCCTAGGGTGAAGGAACAATGAGCGGAGCATTTGAAATATACATTTCTCTCAGTAGAGAGAGCTGAATGCTGTTCTTCCACCCTATCCAAAGCTCTTTCCTTCCTGACCTGACTATCTGGCCCCAGTGATGCAGGAACTGCCATTACTGCTCAGTCCAATTTACGTGGTTCCTACTCGGTCACTGTTGGGTTTATGGAGCATGCCTTAAACCATCAAAACACGATAGAATATTGCATGTTGGACATTGTGTGTGATCCTTCCTGATTTTTACATTTAATGTTAAGTTTCACAGGGAAATCTAAGGAAACCTTGATATTTCTGCCTGATTATTGCACACAGGCAAATTGCTTAGTGAATATACTTTATTTATTACACTGCTGTAACAGTTTTGGGTTTTTTTTTTAAGCTTTTATCAGTTTATTGTTCATTTAATTTTATTTTTCCGGCAAATGATTTTTTCTATCTGGCTATTTGCTCCTAAAATGAAATACACTACTTTGTGAGGATCACCTTGCCAAAGTACAGCAATTATTTTTAACTCTCCAAGTCGATTTTGCATATTTCTCCTGACTCAGCAAACAGTTACATTTCTTAATTACAAGTAATAATACCATACATAACAACTGCACATCATTGAATAATCTCCCACTTTTTCACCAGGATTTTTTCTTGCATTTTATTGCAAAAATTTCAAATACACAAAGTAAAATAATAAAACATAAAAAAAGAAGCATGCGTTTCTCTTGTGTTTTAAACGCAGTCTTAATGCTAATTCTTGCATGCCTGTTTATGGCTGGAAATGCCTGTTTCTAGATTCTCCAAAGAAATTATTTCTGAACTGCTGCACACACACATCTGTTTAGCTCTCTAAGTTGATTGTACAGCTTGACAAACATTCCGCTACATATCTCCGTTTTTGTTTTAGAGCAAGATATTTCTCATTACACCGTATATTCCCATTCATTCTGGAATATCCAAACGCAGCTTTTAGAAGAAACGTGTATCTAACTCGCTGAATTTAAACATAGATGCAACATCGTAAGTTGAACGAACACAACTCAAAGCAGTTTGAAATAGACGTTTGTCCTGTGTTTTAAAGGCACCCTGACTGCTATTTCTTATATGCCTGTATATGGCTGGAAATATCGGTTTCTAGATTCTCCGAAGAAACGATTTCTCACCTCCTGCACACACACATCAGTTTACCTCCGTAAGTTGATCGTACAGCTTGACAACCATTCTGCTAGATAGCTACTTTTTTTTTTAGAGCAAGATATTTCTCATTACAGCCTATACTCCCATTCACTCTGGAATATCCAAACGCAGCTTTTAGAAGAAACGTGTTTCTAACTCGCTGAATCTAAACATAGATGCAACTTCCTAAGATGAACGAACACAAAGCAGAGCAGTTTGAAATAGACGTTTCTCCTGTGTTTTAAACGTACTCTCACTGCTAATTCTTATATGCCTGTATATGGCTGGAAATATCTGTTTCCAGATTCTTCAAAGAAATAATTTCTATACTCCTGCAGACACAAATCACTTTAACTCTGTAAGTTTATTTTCCAGCTTGACTACCGTTCTGCTAGATAGCTCCGTTTATGTTTCAAACCAAGATATTTCTCATTACAGCCTATACTCCCATTTAATCTGGAACACCGAAACGCAGCTGTTAGAAGAAAGGTGTTTCTAACTTGCCGAATCTAAACATAGATGCAACTTCCTAAGGTGAAGGAACACAAAGCAGAGCATTTTGAAATAGACGTTTGCCTGTGTTTGAAACGCAGTCTCACTGCTAATAATTATATGCCTGTATATGGCTGGAAATGTCTGTTTCTAGATTCTCCAAAGAAAGAATTTCTGAACTGCTGCACACACACATCAGTTTAACTCTGTAAGTTGATTGTACAGCTTGACAACCATTCTGCTAGATAGCAGGGTTTTTGTTTTTGAGCAAGATATTTCTCATTACAGCCTATAGTCCCATTCACTCAAGAATATACAAACGCAGCTGTTAAGAGAAACGTGTTTGTAACTCGTTGAAACTAAACATAGATGAAACTTCGTAAGGTGAAGGAACACAAAGCAGAGCAATTTGAAATAGACGTTTCTCCTGTGTTTTAAACGCAGTCTCACGGCTAATTCTGATATGCCTGTATATGGCTGGAAATATCTGTTTCTAGATTCTCCAAAGAAAGGATTTCTGAACTGCTACACAAACACATCAGCTTAACTCTGTAAGTTGATTGTTCAGCTTGACTACCATTCTGCTAGATAGCTGCATTTTTGTTTCAGAACAAGATATTTCTCATTACAGCTTATACTCCCATTCACTCCGGAATATCCAAACGCAGCTGTTAGAAGAAACATGTTTCTAACTCGCGGAATCTAAACATAGTTGTAACTTCCTAAGGTGAAGGAACACAAAGCAGAGCAGTTTGAAATAGACGTTTGCCTGTGTTTGAAACGCAGTGTCACTGCTAATAATTATATGCCTGTATATGGCTGGAAAGGTCTGTTTCTAGATTCTCCAAAGAAAGACTTTCTGAACTGCTGCACACACACATCAGTTTAACTCTGTAAGTTGATTGTACAGCTTGACAACCATTCTGCTAGATAGCAGAGTTTTTGTTTTTGAGCAAGATATTTCTCATTACAGCCTATAGTCCCATTCACTCAAGAATATACAAACGCAGCTGTTAAGAGAAACGTGTTTCTAACTCGTTGAAACTAAACATAGATGAAACTTCGTAAGGTGAAGGAACACAAAGCAGAGCAGTTTGAAATAGACGTTTCTCCTGTGTTTTAAACGCAGTCTCACGGGTAATTCTGATATGCCTGTATATGGCTGGAAATATCTGTTTCTAGATTCTCCAAAGAAAGGATTTCTGAACTGCTACACAAACACATCAGCTTAACTCTGTAAGTTGATTGTTCAGCTTGACTACCATTCTGCTAGATAGCTGCATTTTTGTTTCAGAACAAGATATTTCTTATTACAGCTTATACTCCCATTCACTCCGGAATATCCAAATGCAGCTGTTAGAAGAAACATGTTTCTAACTCGCGGAATCTAAACATAGATGTAACTTCCTAAGGTGAAGGAACACAAAGCAGAGCAGTTTGAAATAGACGTTTCTCCTGTGTTTTAAAGGCAGACTCACTGCTAATTCATATATGCCTGTATATGGCTGGAAATATCTGTCTCTAGATTCGCCAAAAAAAGGATTTCTGAACTGCTGCACACACACATCAGTTTAACTCTGCCAGTTGATTGTACAGCTTGACAACCATTCTGCTAGATAGATCCGTTTATGTTTCAAAGCAAGGTATTTCTCATTACAGCCTATACTCCCATTCTATCTGGAATATCTAAACTTAGCTTTTACAAGACGGGTTTCAAACTCCCTGAATCTAAACATAGATGCAACTTCCTAAGTTGAAGGAACAGAAAACAGAGCAGGTTGAAATACATGTTTCTCCTGTGTTTTAAACGCAGTCTCACTGCTAATTCTTATATGCCTATATAGGGCTGGAAATATCTCTTTATAGGTTGTCCAAAGAAAGGATTTCTGAATTACTGCAAACACACGTCAGTTTTGCTCTCTACGTTGATTATACCGCTTGACAACCATTCTGCTAGACAAATGCGTTTTTGTTTTATAGCAAGTTACTTCTCATGACAGCCTATAGTCCCATTCACTCTGGAATATCCAAATGAAGCTTTTAGAAGAAAGGTGTTTCTAACTCGCTGAATCTAAACATAGATGCAACTTCCTAAGGTGAACGAACACAAAACAGAGCAGTTTGAAATAGCCGTTTCTCCTGTGTTTTAAACGCAGTCTCACTGCTAATTCTTATATGCCTGTATATGGCTGGAAATATCTGTTTTTAGATTCTCCAAAGAATGGATTTCTGAACTGCTGCACATACACATCAGTTTACATCTGTAAGTTGATTGTACAGCTTGACAACCATTCTGCTAGATAGCTGCATTTTTGTTTTAGAGCAAGAAATTTCTCATTACAACCTAAACTCCCATTTACTCTGGAATATCTAAATGCAGCTTTTAGAAGAAACGTGTTTCTAACTCACTGAATCTAAGCATAGATGCAACTTCCTAAGGTGAACGAACACAAAGCAGAGCAGTTTGAAAGAGATGTTTCTCCTGTGTTTTAAACGCAGTCTCACTGCTAATTCTTATATGCCTGTATATGGCTGGAAATATCTGTCTCTAGATTCTCCAAAGAAAGGATTTCGGAACTGCTGCACACACACATAAGTAACTCTGTAAGTTGATTGCACAGCTTCACAACCATTCTGCTAGATAGCTCCGTTTTTATTTTAGAGCAAGATATTTCTCATTACAGCCTATACTCCCATTCACTCTGGAATACCCAAAGGCAGCTTTCAGAAGAAACGTGCTTCTAACTCGCTGAATCTAAACATAGATCCCACTTCCTAAAGTGAATGAACACAAAGCAGAACATTTTGAAATGGACATTTCTCCTGTGTTTTAAACGCAGTATCAGTGCTAAGTCTTATATGCCTGTATATGATTGGAAATATCTGTTTCTAGATTCTCCAAAGAAAGGATTTCTGACCTGCTGCACACACGCATCAGTTTAACTCTGGAAGTTGATTGTACAGCTTGACAACCATTTTGCTAAATACCTCCGTTTTTTGTTTCAGAGCAACATATTTCTCATTACAGCCTATACTCCCTTTCACTCTGGAATGCAGGTTTTAGAAGAAACGTGTTTCTAACTCGCTGAATCTAAACGTAGCTGCAACTTCCTAAGGTGAACGAACACAAAGCAGAGCAGTTTGAAATAGATGATTCTACTGTGTTTTAAACGCAGTCTCACTGCTAATTCTTCCTAACAGGAAGGAACACAAAACAGAGCAGTTTGAAATAGACCTTTCTCCTGTATTTTAAACGCAGTCTCACTGGTAATTTTTATATGCCTGTATATGGCTGGAAATATCTATTTCTAGATTCTCCAAAGAAACTATTTCTGAACTTTTGCACATACAGATAAGTTTAACTCTGTAGGTTGATTGCACAGCTTGACAACCATTCTGCTAGATAGCTCCGTTTATGTTTCAAAGCAAGATATTTCTCATTACATCCTATACTCCCTTTCATTCTGGAATATCCAAACACAGCTTTTAGAAAAAACTTGTTTCTAACTCCCTGATTCTAAACATAGATGCAACTTTCTAAGGTGATTGAACACAGAGCAGAGCAGTTTGAAATATATGTTTCACCTGTGTTTTAAACGCAGTCTTCCTCCTTGCTCTCATATGCCTGTATATGGTTAGAAATATCTGTTTCTAAATTCTACAAAGAAAGTGTTTCTGAACTGCTGCACACACACATCAGTTTAACTGTGTAAGTTGGTTTTACAGCTTGACAACCATTCTGCTAGATACGTTCCGTTTTTGTTTTAGAGCAAGATATTTCTCATTACTGCCTAGACTCTCATTCACTCTGGAATATACAAATGCAGCTTTTGGAAGAAATGTGTTTCGAACTCGTTGAAACTAAAGGTAGATGCAACTTCCTAAGGTGAAGGGACACAAAGCAGAGCAGTTTGAAATGTACGTTTCTCCTGTGTTTTAAAGGCAGTCTTACTGCTAATTCTTATATGCCTGTATATGGCTGGAAATATCTGCTTCTAGATTCTCCAAAGAAAGGATTTCTGAACTGCTGCACACACACATCAGTTTACCTCTGTAAGTTGATTATACAGCTTGACAACCATTCTGCTAGAAAGCTCCGTTTTTGTTTTAGAGCAAGATATTTCACATTACAGCCTACACTCCCATTCACTCTGGAATATCCAAACGCAGCTTTTAGAAGAAACGTGTTTCTAACTCGCTGAATCTAAACATAGTTGAAACTCCCTAAGGTGAATGAACACAAAGCAGAGCAGTCTGAAATGTACGTTTCTCCAGTGTTTTGACCTCAGTCTTACTGCTCATTCTTATATGCCTGTATATGACTAGAAATATCTGTTTCTAGATTCTCCAAAGAATGGATTTCAAAACTGCTACACACACACATCAGTTTAACTCTGTAAGTTAATTTACAGCTTCACAACCATTCTGTTAGATAGCTCTGTTTTTCTTTTAGAGCAAGATATTTGTCTTTACAGCCTATTCTCCAATTCACTGCGGAATATCTAAATGCCTGTTTTAGAAGAAACGTGTTTCTAACTCTCTAAATGTAAACAGAGATGCAAATTCCTAAGATTAACGAACCTAAAGCAGAGCATTTTGAAATATACGCTTCTCCTGTGTTTTAAACGCAGTCTTACTGCTAATTCTTGCATGCCTGTATATGGCTGGAAATGTCTGTTTCTAGATTCTCCAAAGAAATAATTTCTGAATTGCTGTACACACACATCAGTTTACCTCTGTAAGTTGATTCTACAGCTTGACAACTATTCTGCCAAATAGCTCCGTTTCTGTTTTAGAGCAAGACATTTCTTCTTACAGCCTATACTCCCGTTCACTCTGGAATATACAAACGCAGGTTTTAGAAGAAAACGTGTTTCTAATTCGCAAAGCTGAGCAGATTGAAGTACACCTTTCTCCTCTGTTTTAAAGGCAGTCTTACTGCTAATTCTTCTATGCCTCTATATGGCTGGAAATATCTGTATCTAGATTATCAAAAGAAAGGATTTCTGAAGTGCTGCACAGACACATCAGCTTAACTCTGTAAGTTGATTGTACAGCTTGACAACCATTCTACTAGATAGCTACGTTTTTGTTTTAGAGTAAGATATTTCTCACTACAGCCTATACTCCATTTCACTCTAGAATATCCAAACGCAACTTTTAGAAGAAACGTGTTTCTAACTTGCTGAATCTAAACATAAATGCAACTTCCTAAGGTGAACGAAACCAAAGCAGAGCAGTTTGAAATAGGCGTTTCTCCTGTGTTTTAAACTCAGTCTTACTGCTAATTCTTACATGCCTGTATATTGCTTGAAATATCTGCTTATAGATTCTCTAAAGAAAGGATTTCAAAACTGCTACACACACACATCAGATTAACTCTGTAAACTGATTGTACAGTTTGAGAACCATTCTGCTAGAAAGCTGAGTTTTTGTTTTAGAGCAAGATATTTCTCATTACAGCCTATACTCCCATTCCCTCTGGAATATCCAAACACAGCTTTTAGAAGAAACGTGTTTCTTTTTTATTTATTTATTTATTTATTTATTGCATTTTTGTTTTGTGGTACATATGAAGAACATGCAAAATTGTTGCATAGGTACAACCGTGGCAGTGTTTGCTGCCTTCATCCCCATCAGCTACATCTGGAATTTCTCCCCTTACTATCTCTCCCCAGCTCCGCACCCCCACCGTCCCTCCCCTATTTCCTCCCAACTGACCCCAGTGTGTAGTGCTCCCCTCCCTGTGTCCATGTTTTCTCATTGTTCAACACCCACCTATGAGTGAGAACATGTGGTGTTTGATCTTCTGTTCTTCTGTCAGTTTGCTGAGAATGATGGTTTCCAGGTTCATCCATGTCCCTACAGAGGACGCAAACTCATCGTTTTTGATGGCTGCATAATATTCCATGGTGTATATGTGCCACATTTCCCCTATCCAGTCTATCGTCGATGGGCATTTGGGTTGGTTCCAGGTCTTTGCTATTGTAAACAGTGCTGTAATGAACATTCGTGTGCACGTGTCCTTATAGTAGAACGATTTGTAATCCTTTGGATATATACCCAGTAGTGGGATTGCTGGGTCAAATGGAATTTCTATTTCTAGGTCCTTGAGGAATTGCCACACTGTCTTCCACAATGGTTGAACAAATTTACACTCCCACCAACAGTGTAAAAGTGTTCCTATTTCTCCACATCCTGTCCAGCATCTGTTGTCTCCAGATTTTTTAATGATCACCATTCTACCGGGCGTGAGATGGTATCTCAATGTTGTTTTGATTTGCATTTCTCTGATGAGCAGTGATGATGAGCATTTTTTCATATGTTTGTTGGCCTCATGTATGTTTTCTTTTGTAAAGTGTCTGTTCATATCCTTTGCCCACTTTTGAATGGGCTTGTTAGTTTTTTTCTTGTAAATCTGCTTTAGCTCTTTGTAAATTCTGGATATCAGCCCTTTGTCAGATGGGTAAACTGCAAAAATTTTTTTCCCATTCTGTTGATTGCCAATTCACTCTTATGCTTGTTTCTTTTGCAGTGCAGAATCTGTGGTGTTTGATTAGGTCCCATTTGTCTATTTTGGCTTTGTTGTCAATGCTTTGGTGTTTTGGTCATGAAGTCCTTGCCTACACCTATGTCCTGAATGGTTTTGCCTAGATTTTCTTCTAGGGTTTTTATGGTGTTAGGTCTTATGTTTAAGTCTTTAATCCATCTGGAGTTAATTTTAGTGTAAAGTGTCAGGTAGGGTTCCAGTTACTGCTTTCTGCACGTGGCTAGCCAGCTTTCTCAACACCATTTATTGAAAAGGGAATCCTTTCCCCATTGCTTGTTTTTGTCTGGTTTGTCAAAGATCAGATGGTTTTATATATGTTGTGTTGCCTCCGAGACCTCTGTTCTGTTCCATTGGTCTATATCTCTGTTTTAGTATCAGTACCATGCTATTTCGATTACTGAAGCCTTGTAGTATAGTTTGAAGTCCCGTAGTGTGATACCCCCCGCTTTGTTCTTTTTGCTTAGAATTAACTTAGCTATGCGGGCTCTCTTTTCGTTCCATATGAATTTTAAGGTGGTTTTTTCCAGTTCTGAGAAGAAGGTCAATGGTAGCTTGATGGGGATAGCATTGAATCTGTAAATTACTTTGGGCAGTATGGCCATTTTCGCGATATTGATTCTTCCTATCCATGAACATGGGATGTTTCTCCATCTGTTTCTGTCCTCTCTTATTTCGTTGAGCAGTGGCTTGTAGTTCTTGCTGAAGAGGTCCTTTACGTTCCTTGTTAGTTGTATTCCTAGGTATTTTATTCTCTTTGTGGCAATTGTGAATGGAAGTTTGTTCCTGAATTGGCTCTCTTTAAGTCTGTTTTTGCTGTATAGGAATGCATGTGACTTTGGCACATTGATTTTGTATCCTGAGACTTTGCTGAACTTGCTTATCAGTTTCAGGAAGTTTGGGGCTGAGACGATGGAGTCTTCTAGATATACAATCATGTTGTCTGCAAATAGAGACAGTTTGATTTCCTCCTTTCCTATTTGAATGCCCCTTATTTCTTATTCTTGCCTGATTGCTCTGGCTAGAACTTCTAATACTATATTGAATAGCAGTGGTGAGAGAGGGCATCCTTGTCTGGTGCCACATTTCAAAGGGGAATGCTTCCAGTTTTTTCCCATTCAGTATGATATTGGCTGTTGGTTTGTCAACAATAGCTTTTATGATTTTGTGATGCATTCCATCGATACCTAGCTTATTGAGGGTATTTAGCATAAAGGGCTGTTGAATTTTGTCAAAGTCCTTCTCTGCATCAATTGAGATAATCATGTGGTTTTTGTCTTTGGTTCTGTTTATGTGGTGAATTACGTTTATAGATTTGCATATGTTGAACCATCCTTGCATCCCCAGGATGAAGCCTACTTGATCATGGTGGATAAGCTTTTTGATGTGCTGTTGCAATCGGCTTGTCAGTATTTTAGTGAAGATTTTTGCATCTATGTTCATCATGGATATTGGCCTGAAGTTTTCTTTTCTTGTGCAGTCTCTGCCAGGTTTTGGAATCAGGATGATTTTGGTGTCATAAAATGATTTGGGAAGAATTCCCTCTTTTTGTATTGTTTGGAATAGTTTCAGAAGGAATGGTACCAGCTCCTCTTTGTACGTCTGGTAGAATTCATCTGTGAACCCAAGGGGACCTGGGCTTTTTTTTGGGTGGTAAGCTCTTAATTGCTGCCTCAAATTCAGACCTTGTTATGGGTCTGTTCAGGGTTTCGGCTTCTTCCTGGTTTTGGTCTTGGCAGGAGGCAAGTGTCCAGGAATTTATCGATTTCTTCCAGGTTTATTAGTTTGTGTGCATAGAGTTGTTTGTAATAATCTCTGATGATGGTTTGAATTTCTGTGGAATCTGTGGTGATATACCCTTGATCGTTTTTTATTGCATCAATTTGGTTATTCTCTCTTTTCTTTTTTATTAATCTGGCTAGTGGTCTGTCTATTTTGTTGATCTTTTCAAAAAACCAGCTCCTGGATTTATTGATTTTTTGAAGGGTTTTTTGTGTCTCTATCTCCTTCAGTTCTGCTCTGATCTTAGCTATTTCTTGTCTTCTGCTAGACTTTGAGTTATTTTGATCTTGCTCCTCTAGCTCTTTCAGTTTTGACAATAGGGTGTCCATTTTTGATCTCTCCTTGCTTCTCATGTGGGCACTTATTGCTATATATTTTCCTCTAGAGACTGCTTTAAATGTGTCCAAGAGATTCTGGTATGTTGTGTCTTCATTCCCGTTGGTTTCGAGAACATCTTTATTTCTGTCTTCATTTCATTGTTTATCCAGTCAACATTCAAGAGCAAGTTGTTCAGTTTCCATGAAGCTGTGTGGTTCTGTGTTAGTTTTTGATTTCTGAGTTCTAACTTGTTTGCACTGTGGTCTGAGAGACTGTTTGTTATGATTTCCATTCATTTGCATTTTCTGAAGAGTGATTTACTCCCAATTATGTGGTCAATTTTAGAGTAGGTGTGATGTGGTGCTGAGAAGAATGTATATTCTGTGGATTTGGAGTGGAGAGTTGTGAAAATGTCTATTAGGTTTGCTTGGCCCAGGTCTGAGTTCAAGTCCTGGGTATCCTTGTTAATTTTCTGTCTGGTTGATCTTTCTAATTTTGACAATGGGGTGTTAAAGTCTCCCACTATTATTGTGTGGGAGTCTAAGTCTCTTTGTAAGTCATTAAGAACTTGCCTTATGTATCTGGGTGCTCCTGTATTGGGTGCATATATATTTAGGATCATTAGCTCTTCTTGTTGCATCGATCTTTTTACCATTATGTAATGTCCCTCTTTGTCTCTTATGATATTTGTTGCTTTAAAGTCTAATTTATCAGAGATGAGAATTGCAACTCCTGCTTTTTTTTTGTTCTCCATTTGCTTGGTAAATATTCCTCCATCCCTTTATTTTGAGCCTTTGTGTATCCTTGCATGTGAG
>NW_022437255.1:87493-98683 GCF_009761245.1 Sapajus apella
TAGGTTGGGGAAGTTTTCCTGGATAATATCCTGAAGAGTATTTTCCAGCTTGGATTCATTCTCTTCGTCGCATTCGGGTACGCCTATGAAACGTAGATTAGGTCTTTACACATAGTCCCACAATTCTTGGAGACTTTGTTCATTCGTTTTTACCCTTTTCTCTCCAGTCTTGCCTTCCCGTTTTATTTCATTGAGTTGATCTTCGACCTCTGATATCCTTTCTTCTGCTTGGTCAATTCAGCTGTTGATACTTGTGCATGCTTCACGAAGTTCTCATGGTGCGTTTTTCAGCTCCATCAATTCACTTATATTCCTTTCTATTTTGTCCATTCTTGTTAGCATTTCGTCAAAACTTTTTTCAAGGTTCTTAGTTTCTTTGCATTTGGTTAGAACATGCTCTTTTAGTTCACAGAAGTTTCTTACTACCCACCTTCTGTAGTCTGATTCTGTCATTTCATCACACTCGTTCTCCCTCCAACCTTGTTCACTTGTTGGTAAGGAGTTTTGATCCCTTGTAGCAGGAGAGGTGTTCTGGTTTCGGGTGTTTTCATCCTTTTTGCGCTTGTTTCTTCCCATCTTTAAGGATTTATCCACCTGTCGACTTTGTAGTTGCTGGCTTTCAGATTGGGTCTCAAATCTTTCAGATTGACGTTCTGTTTGTGGATGATGAGTTTATTTCTGTTTCTTGGTTTTCCTTCTGACAGTCTGGTCCCTCTGGTATAGGTCTGCTGAGGTTCACTCCAGGCTCTGCTTGCCTGGGGTTCACCTGCAGCAGCTGCTGAACAGTAAGGGTTGTTACCAGTTTTCTTCTTCTGCTATCTTTTTCCCAGAAGGATACCCGATTGGTGTCAATCTGATCTCTCTTTTATGAGGTGTGTCTTTGGATATATAGGGGTCAGGGAGCTGCTTGAGGAGATGGTCTCTACTTTATAGGAGCTCAAATGGTGAGCTGTGAGCTCTCTTGTTGTTCATTCAGAGTTTCTGGGCAGGTACTTTTAGGTCTGCTGCAGCAGAACTCATAAACTGCTTTTTTTTTACTAGCTGCTCTGTCCCAGGGATTTAGGACTTTATTTATGAGTTTCCGTTATGCTGCCGCCTTCTTTTTTTTTTTTTCCTTCAGACCTGCCCAGCCTAGAATGGAGGTAGCCTAGTCACTGTCGGCCTATAGAGGCTTTGCTGAGCTGCTGTGGGCTCCGCCCCGCTACCGAGTGAACTTCCCTGCAGTCCTGTTTATATGGGTGTAGTTGGAACTGCTTTGGTGATGGTGGCCCACCTCTGTTGAGGCGGAGTCTCTGTGCTGTGGCGGGTTACCTGGGCAACGGCGGGCTGCCTCAGCATTGTCCGAGTATCTTCGTCGTTGTGGGCTACCTCGGTAATGACGGACGCCCCTCCCGCACAGAGCTGTACCGTCCCAGGTTCAGCTGCGCTTGCTGTGAAAGTCTCAATCCAGAGTTTCTGGTTGCTGTTCTTTGTGGTGGTGGGACCAGCTGAGCCTGGTCACCTGGCTCCCTGCCTCAGAGCCTTTTTTAAGTTGGTGTTCCAGTCGTCTGTAGAAGAGGCAATGGGGTCTGTTTGTTTTCCCTTGTGGCCACTCACTGCGCTGGCTTAAACAGTGGCACTGAGTTTTGTGGCCCTTTTTTTTTTTTTTTTTTTTCTGCCCTGGAATCTACTGTCCTGGTTCTCTACTCAGTCACCTTTTTGAACCGGTGAATGGGCGAATTCCCGTGGCTCCAATCACCAGCCAAAAGGGCACCCAGACCGGTGTATTTTGTATGGAGAACCGCTGCTCTGGGGCGCCGACAAAGCAGCCGCACGGGACAAAGCAGCAGTGCCGGCCAGCACAGCTGCGCTGGCCGAAACAGTCGCACCGACGACCATGGAGCTCCTCTGCCCGGGAATTTCCTAGTCTGTGGGCAATGAAAACGTGGTGTCCACTCACCCTCTGCGCTTTCACTGGGAGCCGCAATCCTTAGCTGTTCCTAAAAGGCCATCTTGGATCGAAAACAAAGAAACGTGTTTCTAACTCGTTGAGTCTCAGCTTAGATGCAACTTCCTGAGGTGAATGAACACAAAACAGAGCAGTTTGAAATAGACGTTTCTCCTGTGTTTTAAACGCAGTCTTACTGCTAATTCTTATATGCCTGTATATGGCTGGAAATATTTGTTTCTACATTCTGCAGAGAAAGGTTTTCTGAAGTGCTGCACATGCACATCAGTTTAACTCTGTAAGTTGATTGTATAGCTTGACAATGATTCTGCTAGATAGCTCCGTTTTTGTTTTAGAGCAAGATATTTCTCATTACAGCCTATACTCCCATTCACTCTGGAACATCCAAACGCAGCTTTTAGAAGAAACGTGTTTCTAACTCGCTGATTCTAAACGTATATGCAACTTCCTACGGTGATTGAACACACAGCAGAGCACTTTAAAATATACGTTTCTCCTTTGTTTTACACACAGTCTTACTGCTAATTCTTTTATGCCTGTATATGGCTGGAAACATCTGTTTCCAGAGTCACGATAGAAAGGGTTTCTGAACTGCTGCACACACACATCAGTTTAACTGTGTAAGTTGATTGTACACCTTGACAACCATTTTCTAAATATCTCCATTTTTCTTTTAGAGCCAGGTATTCCTCATTACAGCGAACACTACCATTCACTCTGGAATATTCAAACGCAGCTTTTAGAAGAAACGTGTTTCTAACTCGCTATATTTACTCATAGGCGGGTGTTGAACAATGAGAACACATGGATACAGGGAGGGGAGCACTACAGACTTGTGTTAGTTGGGGGTAAACAGTGGGAGGATGGTGGGGGTTGGGTAGCTGGGGAGAAATAGCAAGGGGAGAAATGCCAGATGTAGGTGATGGGGAGGAAGGTAGCAAAACACACGGCCACATGTGTACCTATGTAACAATTTTGCATGTTCTTAACATGTACACCAAAACTTAAAATGCAATAAATAAACGGGAAAAAAAAACATAGATGCAACTTCTTAGTGTCCACAAATACAAAGCAGAGCAGTTTGAAATCTCCGTTTCTGCTGTGATTTCCATGAAGTCTTATTGCTAATTCTTATATGCCTGTACATGAGTGGATATATCTGTTGCTAGATTCTCCAACGAAATTGTTTCTGAGCTGCTGCACACACTCATCAGTTTGACTCTGTATCTTGAATGTAGACTTTGACAACGATTCAGCTAGATAGCTCCATTTTTGTTTTAGAGCCAGATATTTCTCCTTACAGCCTATACTCCCATTCACTCTGGAATATCCAAACGTAGCTTTTAGAAGAAAAGTGTTTCTAACTCGTTGAATATAAACAGAGATGCAACTTCCTAAGGTGAACGAACACAAAGCAGAGCAGTATGAAATCTACTTTTCTCTTTGTTTTACATGCAGTCTTACTGCTAATTCTTATATGCCTGTATATGGCTGGAAATATCTGTTGCTAGATTCTCCAAAGAAATGGTTTCTGAACTGCTGCAGACACTCATCAGTTTAACTCTGTAAGTTGATTGTACACCTTGACAACTGTTCTGCCAGATAGATCGGTTTTTGTTTTAGTGCCAGATATTTCTCATTACAGCCCATTCACTCAGGAATATCCACAGTGATATTGGATATCTTTGGAATTTACAAAGGTACTCCCATTCACTCTGGAATATCCAAATGCAGCTTTTAGAAGAAACGTGTTTCTAACTCGCTGAATCTAAACATAGATGCAACTTCGTAAAGTGAATGTACACAAAGCAGAGCACTTTGAAATCTACGTTTCTCCTGTGTTTAACATGGGGTTTGCAGCTAATTCTTATATACCTGTATATGGTTGGAAATATCTGTTGCTAGATTCTCCAAAGAAAGGGTTTCTGAACTGCTGCTCAGACACATCAGTTAAACCCTGAATGTTGATTGTACACCTTGACAACTGTTCTGCAAGATAGATCGGTTTTTTTTTTTTTAGAGCCAGATATTTCTCATTACGGCCTATACTGCCATTTACTCTGGAATATACAAACGTAGCTTTTAGAAGAAATGTGTTTCTAACTTGCTGAACGTAAACATAGATGCAACTTTCTAAGGTTAACGAACACAAACAAGAGAAGTTTGAAATCTACGTTTCTTCTGTGTTGTACACGCAGTCTTACTGCTAATTCTTATATGCCTATATTTGGCTGGAAATATCTGTTCCTAGGTTCTCCAAAGAAATGGTTTCTGAACTGCTGCAGACACACATCAGTTTCACTCTGTAACTTGATTGTACACCTTGACAACCGTTCTGTTACTTAGTACGGTGTTTGTTTTAGAGGAGGATATTTCTCATTACAGCCTATACCACCATTCACTCTGGAATATCCAAACGCAGCTTTTAGAAGAATCGTGTTTCTAACTCGCTGAATCTAAATATAGATGGGACTTCCTAAGGTGAACGAACACAAAACAGAGCAGTTTGAAATATACGTTTCTCCTGTGTTTTAAACGCAGTCTTACTGCTAATTCTTATATACCTGTATATGGCTGGAAATATCTCTTCCTAGATTCAACAAAGAAAGGGTTTCAAAACGGCTACACACACACATCAGTTTAACTTCATAAGCTGATTGCACAGCTTGACAACAATTCTGCTAGATAGCTCTGTTTTTGTTTTACAGCAAGATATTTCTCATTACAGAGTATCGTAACTTTCACTATGGAATATCGAAACACAGCTTTTAGAAGAAACGTGTTTCTAACTCACTGATTCTTAATATAGATGCAACTTCCTAAGGTGAACGAACACAAAGCAGAGCAGCTTGAAATAGACGTTTCTCGTGTGTTTTAAATGCAGTCTTACTGCTAATTCTTATATGCCTGTATATGGCTGGAAATATGTTTCTACATTCTCCAAAGAAAGGATTTCTCAACTGCTACACACACACACATCAGTTTAACTCTGTAAGCTGATTGTACAGCTTGACAACCATTCTGCTAGATAGCTCTGTTTTTGTTTTAGAACAAGATATTTCTCATTACAGCCTATACTCCCATTCAATCTGGAACATCCAAGCGCAGCTTTTAGAAGAAATGTGTTTCTAACTCCCTGATTCTAAACAAAATTGCAACTTCCTAAGGTGAACGAACACAAAGCAGAGCTGTTTGAAACAGACGTTTCTCCTGTGTTTTAAAATCAGTCTTACTCTTTATCTTATATGCCTGTATATGGCTGGAAATATCTGTTTCTAGATTCTACAATGTAAGGATTTCTCAACTGCTGCACACACACATTAGGTTAACTCTGTATGTTGATTGTACAGCTTGACAACCATTCTGCTAGATAGCTGCGTTTTTGTTTTGGACAAAGATATTTCTCATTACAGCCTATACTGCCATTCACTCTGGAATATCCAAACGCAGCTTTTAGAAGAAACGTGTTTGTAACTCGCTGAACCTAAACAGAGATGCAACTTCCTAAGGTGACTGAACAAAAAGCAGAACAGTTTGAAATAGATGTTTCTCCTGTGTTTTAAACGCAGACTTACTGCTAATTCTTATATGCCTGTATATGGCTGGAAATATCGGTTTCTAGATTCTCCAAAGAAAGGATTTCAGAACTGCTACATACACACACATCAGTTTAACTCTGTAAGCTGATTGTACAGATTGACAACCACTTTGCTAGATAGCTCTGTTTTTGTTTTAGAGCAAGATATTTCTCATTACAGCCTATTCTAACTTTCACTCTGGAATATCGAAACACAGCTTTTAGAAGAAACGTGTTTCTAACTCGCTGATTCTAAACACAGATGCAACTTCCTAAGGTGAAGGAACAGAAAGCAGAGCAGGTTGAAATATACGTTTATGTTGTGTTTTAAACGCAGTCTTACTACTAATGATTATATGCAGGTACATGTCTGGAAATATCTGTTTCTAGATTCTACAAAGAAAGGATTTCTGAACTGCTGCACACACGTGTTAGTTTAACTCTGTAAGTTGATTTTACAGCTGGACAACCATTCTACTAGATAGCTCCGTTTTTGTTTTAGAGCAAGATATTTCTCATTACACCCTATACTGCCATTCACTCTAGAATATCCAAACGCAAATTTTGGAAGAAACGTGTTTCTAACTCGCTGAATCTAAACATAGATGCAACTTCCTAAGGTTAACGAACAGACACCAGAGCCGTTAGAAATAAACGTTTCTCCTGTGTTTTAAACGCAGCCTTACTGCTAATTATTATGTGCCTGTATATGGCTGGAAATATCTGTTTCTAGATTCTCCACAGAAAGGATTCCTGAACTGCTACACACAAACATCAGTTTAACTCTGTAAGTTGATTGTACAGCTTGACAACCATTCTGCTCGATAGCTCCGTTTTTGTTTTGGACCAACATATTTCTCATTACAGTCTATACTGCCATTCACTCTGGAATATCCAAATGCAGCTTTTAGAAGATACGTGTTTCTAACTCGCTGAATCTAAACACAGATGCAACTTCCTAAGGTGGCCGAACACAAAGCAGAGAAGTTTGAAATAGACATTTCTCCTGTGTTTTCAACGCAGACTTACTGCTAATTCGTATATGCCTGTATATGGCTGGAAATATCTGTTTGTAGATTCTCCAAAGAAAGGATTTCTGAACTGCTGCACACACACATCATTTTACATCTGTACGTTGATTGTACAATTCAACAACCATTCTGCTAGATACCTGCGTTTTGTTTTAAAGCAAGATATTTCTCATTACAGCCTATACTCCAATTAACTGTGGAATATCAAAACACAGCTTTTAGAAGAAACGTTTTTCTAACTCGCAGAATCTAAACATAGAAGCAACTTCCTAAGGTGAACAAACACAAAACAGAGAAGTTTGAACTAGACGTTTCTCCTGTGTTTTAAACGCAGTCTCACTGCTAATTCTTATATGCCCGTATAAGGCTGGAACTATCTGTTTCTAAATTCTCCAAAGAAAGGATTTCTAAACTGCTGTGCACACTCATCAGTTTAACTCTGTAAGTTGATTGTACAGCTCCACAGCCATTCTGCTAGATAGCTGCGTTTTTGTTTTAGAGCAAGATATTTCTCATTACAGCCTATACTCCCTTTCACTCCGGAATATCCAAACGCAGCTATTAGAAGAATCGTGTTTGTAAGTCGCTGAATCTAAACGTAGATGCAACTTCCTAAGGTGAACTAACACAAAACAGAGCAGTTTGAAATACACGTTTCTTCTGTGTTTTAAATGCAGTCTCACTGGTAATTCTTTTTTTTTTCCCCATTTATATATTTTATTGCATTTTAGGTTTTGGGGTGCATTTGAAGAACATACAAAATTGTTGCATAGATACACACGAGGCAGTGTGATTTGCTGCCTTCTTCCCCAGCACCTACATCTGGCATTTCTCCTCTTGCTATCTCTCCCCAGATCCCCACCCCCCAGCATGACTCCCCTGTTTCCCCCCAACTGACCCCACTGTGTAGTGCTCCCCACCCTTTGTCCATGTGTTCTCATTCTTCAACACCCACCTATGAGTGAGAACATGCGGTGTTTGATCTTCTGCTCTTCTGTCAGTCTGCTGAGAATGTTGGTTTCCAGGTTCATCCATGTCCCTACAAAGGACACAAACTCATCGTTTTTGATAGCTGCATAATATTCCATGGTGTATATGTGCCACATTTTCCCTATCCAGTCTATCGTCGATGGGCATTTGGGTTGGTTCCAGGTCTTTGCTATTGTAAACAGTGCTGTAATGAACATTCGTGTGCACGTGTCCTTATAGTAGAACGATTTGTAATCCTTTGGATATATACCCAGTAATGGGATTGCTGGGTCAAATGGAATTTCTATTTCTAGGTCCTTGAGGAATTGCCACACTGTCTTCCACAATGGTTGAACTAATTTACACTCCCACAACAGTGCAAAAGTGTTCCTATTTCTCCACATCCTGTCCAGCATCTGTTGTCTCCAGATTTTTTAATGATCGCCATACTAACTGGTGTGAGATTGTATCTCAATGTAGTTTTGATTTGCATTTCTCTGATGAGCAGTGATGATGAGCATTTTTTCATATATTTGTTGGCCTCATGTATATCTTCTTTTGTAAAGTGTCTGTTCATATCCTTTGCCCACTTTTGAATGGGCTTGTTAGTTTTTTTCTTGTAAATCTGTTTTAGCTCTTTGTAAATTCTAGATATCAGCCCTTTGTCAGATGGGTAAACTGCAAAAATTTTTTCCCATTCTGTTGGTTGCTGATTCACTCTAATGATTGTTTCTTTTGCTGTGCAGAAGCTGTGTAGTTTGATTAGGTCCCATTTGGCTATTTTGGCTTTTGTTGTCAGTGCTTTTGGTGTTTTGGTCATGAAGTCCTTGCCTACACCTACGTCCTGAATGGTTTTGCCTAGATTTTCTGCTAGGGTTTTTATGGTGTTAGGTCTTATGTTTACGTCTTTAATCCATCTGGAGTTAATTTTAGTGTAAGGTATCAGGAAGGGGTCCAGTTACTGCTTTCTGCACGTGGCTAGCCAGCTTTCCCAACACCATTTATTGAACAGGGAATCCTTTCCCCATTGCTTGTTTTTGTCTGGTTTGTCAAAGATCAGATGGTTGTAGATACGTTGTGTTGCCTCCGAGACCTCTGTTCTGTTCCACTGGTCTATATCTCTGTTTTGGTACCAGTACCATGCTGTTTTGATTACCGTAGCCTTGTAGTATAGTTTGAAGTCTGGTAGTGTGATGCCCCCCGCTTTGTTCTTTTTGCTTAGAATTGACTTGGCTATGCGGGCTCTCTTTTGGTTCCATATGAAGTTTAAGGTGGTTTTTTCCAGTTCTGCGAAGAAGGACATTGGTAGCTTGATGGGGATAGCATTGAATCTGTAAATTACTTTGGGCAGTATGGCCATTTTCACGATATTGATTCTTCCTAACCATGAACATGGAATGTTTCTCCATCTGTTTGTGTCCTCTCTTATTTCATTGAGCAGTCTCTTGTAGTTCTCCTTGAAGAGGTCATTTACGTTCCTTGTTAGTTGTATTCCTAGGTATTTTATTCTCTTTGTGGCAATTGTGAATGGAAGTTTGTTCTTGATTTGGCTCTCCTTAAGTCTGTTATTGGTGTTTAGGAATGCATGTGATTTTTGCACATTGATTTTGTGTCCTGAGACTTTGCTGAACTTACTTATCAGTTTCAGGAGGTTTGGGGCTGAGAGGATGGGGTCTTCCAGATATGCAATCATGTCATCTGCAAATAGTGACAGTTTGACTTCCGCCTTTCCTATTTGAATGCCTTTTATTTCTTATTCTTGCCTGATTGCTCTGGCTAGAACTTCTAATACTATATTGAATAGCAGTGGTGAGAGAGGGCATCCTTGTCTGGTGCCACATTTCACGGGGAATGCTTCCAATTTTTGCCCATTCAGTATGATATTGTCTGTTGGTTTGTCATAAATAGCTTTTATGATTTTGAGATACGTTCCATCGATACCTAGCTTTTTGAGGGTTTTTACCATAAAGTGCTTTTGAATTTTGTCAAAGCCCTTCTCTGCATCAATTGAGATAATCATGTGGTTTTTGTCTTTGGTTCTGTTTATGTGGTGAATTACGTTTATAGACTCGCATATGTTGAACCAGCCTTGCATCCCTGGGATGAAGCCCACTTGGTCAAGGTGGATAAGCTTTTTGATGTGGTGTTGCAATCGGCTTGTCAGTATTTTATTGAAGATTTTTGCATCTATGTTCATCATGGATATTGGCCTGAAGTTTTCTTTTATTGTTGAGTCTGCCGGGTTTTGGAATCAGGATGATGGTGGTCTCATAAAATGATTTGGGAGGAATTCCCTCTTTTTGTATTGTTTGGAATAGTTCCAGAAGGAATGGTACCAGCTCCTCTTTGTATGTCTGGTAGAATTCAGCTGTGAACCCATCTGGTCCTGGGCTTTTTTTGGGTGGTAAGCTCTTATTTTCTGCCTCAAATTCAGACCTTGTTATGGGTCTGTTCAGGGTTTTGGCTTCTTCCTGGTTTAGGCTTGGGAGGAGGCAACTGTCCAGGAATTTATCCATTTCTTCCAGGTTTATTACTTTGTGTGCATAGACTTGTTTGTAATAATCTCTGATGATAGTTTGAATTTCTGTGGAATTTGTGGTGATATCCCCTTTATCGTTTTTTATTGCATAAATTTGGTTATTCTCTCTTTTCTTTTTTATTAATCTGGCTAGTGGTCTGGCTATTTTGTTGATCTTTTCAAAAAAACAGTTCCTGGATTTATTGATGTTTTGAAGGGTTTTTTGTGTCTCTATCTCCTTCAGTTCTTCTCTGATCTTAGCTATTTCTTGTCTTCTGCTAGACTTTGAGTTTTTTTGATCTTGCTCCTCTAGCTCTTTCAGTTTTGACGATATGGTGTCTATCTTTGATCTCTCCTTGCATCTCATGTGGGCACTTATTGCTATATATTTTTCTCTAAACACTGCTTTAAATGTGTCCCAGAAATTCTGGTATGTTGTGTCTTCGTTCTCGTTGGTTTCGAGAACATCTTTATTTCTGTCTTCATTTCATTGTTTATTCAGTCAACATTCAAGAGCAAGTTGTTCAGTTTCCATGAAGCTGTGCGGTTCTGGGTTGGTTTTTGAATTCTGAGTTCTAACTTGATTGCACTGTGATCTGAGAGACTGTTTGTTATGATTTCCGTTCTTTTGCATTTGCTGAGGAGTGATTTACTCCCAATTATGTGGTCAATTTTAGAGTAGGTGTGATGTGGTGCTGAGAAGAATGTATATTCTGTGGATTTTGGGTGGAGAGTTCTGTAAATGTCTATTAGGTTTGCTTGGTCCAGGTCTGAGTTCAAGTCCTGGATATCCTTGTTAATTTTCGGTCCTGTTGATCTGCCTAATGTTGACAATGGGGTGTTAAAGTCTCCCACTATTATTGTGTGGGAGTCTCAGTCTTTTTGTATGTCATTAAGAACTTGCCTTATGTATCTGGGTGCTCCTGTATTGGGTGCGTATATATTTAGGATCATTAGCTCTTCTTGTTGCACCGATCCTTTTACCATTTTGTAATGTCCTTATTTGTCTCTTTTGATCTTTGTTGCTTTAAAGCCTAATTTATCAGAGCTGAGAATTGCAACTCCTTTTTTTTTTTTGCTCTCCATTTGTTTGGTAAATCTTCCTCCATCCCTTTATTTTGAGCCTTTGTGTATCCTTGCATGTGAG
>NW_022437255.1:99083-109781 GCF_009761245.1 Sapajus apella
CAGGAGCTCTTGTAGAGCTGGCCTGGTGGTGACGAAATCTCTGAGTACTTGCATGTTCCCAAAGGATTTTATTTTTCCTTCACTTATGAAGCTTAGTTTGGCTGGATAGGAGATTCTGGGTTGAAAGTTCTTTTCTTTAAGGATGTTGAATATTAGCCCCCACTCTCTTCTGGCTTGTAGGGTTTCTGCTGAGAGATCTACTGTGAGTCTGATGGGCATCCCTTTATGGGTAACCTGACCTTTCTCTCTAGCTGCCCTTAGATATTTGACGAATATCTTTGTAGTGTTCTCTGTATTTCCTGGACTTGAATGTTTGCATCCCTTGCTAGGTTGGCGAATTTTTCCTGGATAATATCCTGAATAGTATTTTCCAGCTTGGATTCATTCTCCTCATCACATTCAGGTACGCCTATGAAACGTAGATTAGGTCTTTTCACATAGTCCCACATTTTTGGAGACTTTGTTCATTCCTTTTTACCCTTTTTTCTCCAGTCTTGATTTCCCGTTTTATTTCATTGAATT
Source organism: Sapajus apella (assembly GCF_009761245.1). Lineage (NCBI taxonomy): Eukaryota > Metazoa > Chordata > Mammalia > Primates > Cebidae > Sapajus > Sapajus apella. Next base: position 99,606 of record NW_022437255.1, read on the forward strand.
GATCTTCGACCTCTGATATCCTTTCTTCTGCTTGGTCAATTCGGCTGCTGATACTTGTGCATGCTTCACGAAGTTCTCGTGTTGGGTTTTTCAGCTCCATCAATTCACTTATATTGCTTTCTATTTTGCCCATTCTTGTTAACATTTCTTCAAATCTTTTTTCAAGGTTCTTAGTTTCTTTGCATTTGGTTAGAACATGTTCTTTAAGTTCACAGAAGTTTCTTACTACCCACCTTCTGAAGTCTGATTCTGTCATTTCATCACACTCGTTCTCCCTCCAACCTTGTTCCCTTGCTGGTGAGGAGTTGTGATCCCTTGTAGGAGGAGAGGTGCTCTGGTTTCTGGTGTTTTCATCCTTTTTTCGCTGGTTTCTTCCCATCTTTAAGGATTTATCCACCTGTCGACTTTGCAGTTGCTGGCTTTCAGATAGGGTCCCAAATCTTTCAGATTGATGTTCTGTTTGTTGATGATGAGGCTATTTCTGTTTCTTTGTTTTCCTTCTGACAGCCTGGCCCCTCTGGTGTAAGTCTGCTGAGGTTCACTCCAGGCACTGCTTGCCTGGGGTTCACCTGCAGCAGCTGCTGAACAGTAAGGGTTGTTACCAGTTTTCTTCTTCTGCTGTCTTTGTCCCAGAAGGATTCCCGCCTAATGTCAATCTGATCTCTCTTTTATGAGGTGTCTCTTTGGATATATAGTGGTCAGGGAGCTGCTTGAGGAGATGGTCTCTTCTTTATAGGAGGTCAAATGGTGAGCTGTGAGCTCTGTTGTTCTTTCACAGCTGCTGGGCAGGTACATTTAGGTGTGCTGCAGCAGAACTCATAAACTGCTTTTTGTTGCCAGGTGCTCTGTCCCAGGTATTAGGACTTTATTTATGAGTTTCTGTTATGCTGCTGCCTTCTTTTTTTTTTCTTCAGACCTGTCCTGCCCAGCAAGGAGGCAGCCTAGTCACTGTCAGCCTATAGAGGCTTTGCTGAGCTACTGTGGGCTCCGCCTCACTGCCGAGGGAGCTTCCCTGCAGTCCTGTTTATATGGGTGTAGTTAGAACTGCTTTGGCAGTGGTGGCCCGCCTCTGTTGAGGCGGAGTCTCTCTGCTGTGGTGGGTTGTCTTGGCAATGGCAGGCTGCCTCAGCAATGCCGGGTTGCCTTGGCAACAGCGGGCTGCCTCAGCAATGGCAGGTTGCCTTGACAATGGCAGGCTGCCTCAGCATTGGCCGACTACCTCTGTCCTGGAGGGCAGCCTCAGTAATGGCGGACGCCCCTCCCCCACAGAGCTGGACCATCCCGGGTTCAGCTGCACTTGCTGTGAATGTCTCAATCCAGTTTCTGGTTGCTGTATTTTGTAGGGGTGGGACCAGCCGAGCCTGATCGCCTGGCTCCCTGACTCAGAGCCTTGTTTAAGTTGGTGTTCCAGTCACCTGTTGAAGAGGCACCGAGGGCTATTTGTTTTCCCCTGCGTCCACTCACTGCACTGGCTTAAACAGCGGCACTGAGGTTTGTGGTGCTTTTTTTTTTTTGTTTTTTTTTGCCCTGGAATCTACTGTCCTGGATCCCTGCTCAGTCCCCTTTTTAAACAGACAAATGGGCGACTTCCCGTGGCTCCAATCGCCAGCCAAAAGGGCACCCGGACGGGTGTATTTTGTACAGAGATCCGCTGCTCCGGGGCGCTGACAAAGCAGCCTTGCGGGATAAAGCAGCGGCTCAAGCCGGCACAGCCTCTCTGGCAGAAACAACTGCGCTGGCAACAGTGGAGCTACTCCGCCTGGGAATTTCCTAGTCTATGGGCTATAAAAAGGCGGCGTCCACTCACCCTCTGCACTTTCACTGGGAGCTGCAATCCTGAGCTGTTCCTAAACGGCCATCTTCCATCTCCCCCTCACTGCTAATTCCTATATGCCTATATATGGCTGGAAATATCTGTTTCTAGATTCTCCAAAGAAAGGATTTCTGAACTGCTGCACACACAAATCAGTTTAACACGGTAAGTTGATTGTACAGCTTGACAACCATTCTGGTAGATAGCTGTGTTTTTGTTTTAGAGCAAGATATTTCTCATTACAGCCTATGCTCCCATTCACTCTGGAATATCAAAACGCAGCTTTTAGAAGAATCGTGTTTCTAACTCGCTGAATCTAAACATAGATGCAAATTACTAAGGTGAACAAACACAAAACAGAGCAGTTTGAAATAGACTTTTCTCCTGTGTTTTAAATGCACTCTCACTGCTAATTCCTATATGCATGTATATGGCTGGAAATATCTGTTTCTAGATTCTCCAAAGAAAGGATTTCTGAACTGATGCACACACACACATCAGTTTAACTCTGTAAGTTGATTGTACAGCTTGACAACCATTCTGCTAGATAGCGGCATTTTTTTTTTTAAAGCAAGATATTTCTCATTACAGCCAACACTCCCTTTCACTCTGGAATATGCAAACGCAGCTTTTAGAAGAAACGTGTTTTTATGTCGCTGAATCTAAACATAGATACAACTTCCTAAGGTGAACGAACACAAAACAGAGCAGTTTGAAATTGACATTTCTCCTGTGTTTTAAACGCAGTCTCACTGCTAATTCTTAAATGCCTGTATATGGCTGGAAATATCTGTTTCTAGATTCTCCAAAGAAAGGGTTTCTGAACTGCTGCCCACACATATCAGCTTAACTCTGTACCTTGATTGTATAGCTTGACAACCATTCTGCTAGATAGCTGCGTTCTGGTTTCAGAGGAAGATATTTCTCATTACGGCCTATACTCCTATTCACTCTGGAATATCCAAACGCAGCTTTTAGAAGAAATGTGTTTCAAACTCGCTGAATCTAAACATAGATGCAACTTCCTAAGGTGAACGAATAAAAAACAGGACAGTGTGAAATAGACTTTTCTCCTGTGTTTAAAATGCAGTCTCACTGCTTATTCTTATATGCCTGTGTATGGCTGGAAATATCTGTTTCTAGATTCTCCAAAGAAGGGATTTCTGGACTGCTGCACACACATATCAGTTTAACTCTGTAAGTTGATTGTATGGCTTGACAACCATCCTGTTAGATAGCTGCGTTTTTGTTTTAGAGCAAGACATTTCTCATTACAGCCTATACTCCCATTCACTCTGGACTATCCAAACGCAGCTTTTAGAAGAAACGTGTTTCCAACTCGCTGAATCTAAACATACATGCAACTTCCTAAGGTGAACGAACACAAAACAGAGCAGTTTGAAATCGACATTTCTCTTGTGTTTTAAATGCAGCCTCACTGCTAATTCTTAAATGCCTTTATATGGCTGGAAATATCTGTTTCCAGGTTCTCCAAAGAAAGGATTTCTGAACTACTGCACACACACATCAGCTTAACTCTGTAAGTTGATTGTACAGCTTGACAACCATTCTGCTAGATAGCTGCATTTTTGTTTTAGAGGAAGATATTTCTCATTACAGCCTATATTGCCATTCACTCTGGAATACCCAAACGCAGCTTTTAGAAAAAATATGTTTCTAATTCGCTGAATCTAAACATAGATGCAAAATCCTAAGGTGAACGAACACAAAACAGAGCAGTTTGAAATAGACGTTTCTCCTGTGTTTTAAACGCAGTCTCACTGCTAATTCTTGTATGTCTGTATATGGTTGGAAACATCTGTTGCTAGATTCTCCAAAGAAAGGATTTCTGAACTGCTGCACACACACACATCAGCTTAGCTCTGTAAGTTGATTGTACAGCTTGACAACCATTCTGCTACATAGCTGCGTTTTTGTATAAGAGCAAGATATTTCTCATTACACCCTAACTCCCATTCACTCTGGAATATCCAAATGCAGCTTTTAGAAGAAAAGTGTTTCTAAATCGCCAAAACTAAACATAGATGCGACGTCCTAATGTGAACGAACACAAAACAGAGCAGTTTGAAATAGACGTTTCTACAGTGTTTTAAACGAAGTCTCACTGCTAATTCTTATATGCCTGTATATGGCTGGGAATATCTCTTTCTAGATTCTCCAACGAAGGGGTTTCTGAAGTGCTGCACACACATATCAGTTTAGCTCAGTAAGTTGTTTGTACAGCTTGACAATCATTCTGCTAGATAGCTGCTTTTTATTTTAGAGCAAGATATTTCTGATTATGGCCTATCCTCCCATACACTCTGGAATATCCAAACGCAGCTTTTAGAAGAAAAGTGTTTCTAAATCGCCAAATCTAAACGTAGATGCGACGTCCTAAGGTGAACGAACACAAAACAGAGCAGTTTGAAATAGACGTTTCTACAGTGTTTTAAACGCAGTCTCACTGGTAATTCTTGTATTCCTGTATATGGCTTGATATATCTGTTTCTAGATTCTCCAAAGAAAGGATTTCTGAACTGCTGCACACACCTATCAGTTTAGCTCTGTAAGTTGATTTTACAGCTTGACAGCCATTCTGCTAGATAGCTGCGTTTTTGTTTTAGAGCAAGGCATTTCTCATTACAGCCCATACTCCCATACACTCTGGAATGTCCAAACGCAGCTTTTGGAAGAAACGTGTTCCTAACTCGCTGAATCTAAACATAGATGCAACTTCCTAAGGTGAACAAACACAAAATAGCGACGTTTGAAATAGACGTTTCTCATGTGTTTTAAAAGCAGTCTCAATGATAATTCTTATATGCCTGTATATGGCTGGGAATATCTGTTTCTAGATTCTCCAAAGAAGGGATTTCTGAACTGCTGCACACACACATCCGTTTAGCTCTGTAAGTTGATTGTACAGCTTGACAGCCATTCTGCTAGATAGCTGCATTTTTGTTATAGAGCAAGATACTTCTCATTACAGCCTATACTCCCATTAACTCTGGAATATCTAAAGTCAGCTTGTAGAAGAAACATGTTTCCAACTCACTGAATCTAAACATACATGCAACTTCCTAAGGTGAACGAACACAAAATAGAGCAGTTTGATGTAGACGTTTCTCCTATGTTTTAAACGCAGTCTCACTGATACTTCATGTATGCCTGTATATGGCTGGATATAACTGTTTCTGGATGCTCCAAAGAAAGAGTTTCTGAACTGCTGCACACACACATCAGTTTAGCTCTGTAAGTTGATTGTACAGCTTGACAGCCATTCTGCTAGATAGCTGCGTTTTTGTTTTAGAGGAAGATATTTCTCATTACAGTCTATACTCCCATTCACTCTGGAATATCCAATGCAGCTTTTAGGAGAAACGTGTTTCTAACTCGCTGAATCTAAACATAGATGCAACTTCCTAAGGTGAACGAACACAAAACAGAGCAGTTTGAAATAGACGTTTCTACTGTGTTTTAATCGCAGCCTACTACTAATTCTTATATGCCTGTACATGGTTGGAAATATCTGTTTCTATATTCTCCAAAGAAAGGATTTCTAAACTGCTGCACACACACATCAGTTTAACTCTGTAATTTGATTGTACAGCTCGACAACCATTCTGCTAGAGAGCTGCGTTTTTGTTTTAGAGCAATATATTTCTCATTACAGCCTATACTCCTATTCACTCTGGAATATCCAAACGCAGCTTTCAGAAGAAACGTGCTTCTAACTCGCTGAATCTCAACATAGATGCAACTTCCTAAGGTGAACTAACACAAAACAGCGCAGTTTGACATACACTTTTCTTCTGTGTTTTAAACGCAGTCTCACTACTAATTCTTTTTATTTCCCCATTTGTTTATTTTATTGCATTTTAGGTTTTGGGGTACATTTGAAGAACATGCAAAATTGTTGCATAGGTACACACATGGCAGTGTGATTTGCTGCCTTCTTCCCCATCACCTACATCTGGCATTTCTCCTCTTGCTATCTCTCCGCAGCTCACCTCCCCCCACCGTCCATCCCCAATTTCCCCACAACTGACACCAGTGTGTAGTACTCCCCTCCCTCTGTCTATGTGTTCTCATTGTTCAACACCCGTCTATGAGTTAGAACATGTGGTGTTTGATCTTCTGCTGTTCTGTCAGTTTGCTGAGAATGATGGTTTCCAGGTTCATCCATGTCCCTACAAAAGACACAAACTCATTGTTTTTGATGGCTGCATAATATTCCATGGTGTATATGTGACACATTTTCCCTATCCAGTCTATCATCAATGGGCATTTGGGTTGGTTCCAGGTCTTTGCTATTGTAAACAGTGCTGTAATGAACATTCGTGTGCACGTGTCCTTATAGTAGAACGATTTGTAATCCTTTGGATATATACCCAGTAATGGGATTGATGGGTCAAATGGAATTTTTATTTCTAGGTCCTTGAGGAATCGCCACACTGTCTTCCACAATGGTTGAACTAATTTACACTCCCACCAACAGTGCAAAATGTTCCTATTTCTCCACATCCTGTCCAGCGTCTGTTGTCTCCAGAATTTTTAATGATCGCCATTCTGCCTGGCGTGAGATGGTATCTCAATGTTGTTTTGATTTGCATTTCTCTGATGAGCAGTGATGATGAGCATTTTTTCATATGTTTGTTGGCCTCATGTATGTCTTCTTTTGTAAAGTGTCTCTTCATATCTTTTGCCCACTTTTGAATGGGCTTGTTAGTTTTTTTCTTGTAAATCTGTTTTAGTTCTTTGTAAATTCTGGATATCAACCCTTTGTCAGATGGGTAAACTGCAAAAATGTTTTCCCATTCTGTTGGTTGCCGATTCACTCTAATGATTGTTTCTTTGTTGTGCAGAAGCTGTGGAGCTTGATTAGGTCCCATTTGGCTATTTTGCCTTTTGTCGTCAATGCCTTTGGTGTTTTGGGTCATGAAGTATTTGCCTACACCTATGTCCTGAATGGTTTTGCCTAGATTTTCTTCTAGGGTTTTTATGGTGTTAGGTCTTATGTTTAAGTCTTTAATCCATCTGGAGTTAATTTTAGTGTAGGGTGTCAGGAAGGGGTCCAGTTACTGCTTTCTGCACATGGCTAGCCAGCTTTCCCAACACCATTTATTGAACAGGGAATCCTTTCCCCATTGCTTGTTTTTGTCTGGTTTGTCAAAGATCAGATGGTTGTAGATATGTTGTGTTGCCTCCGAGACCTCTGTTCTGTTCCATAGGTCTATATCTCTGTTTTGGTACCAGTATCATGCTGTTTTGATTACCATAGCCTTGCAGTATAGTTTGAAGTTAGGTAGTTGTGGCCCCCCGCTTTGTTCTTTTTGCTTAGAATTGACTTGGCTATGTGGGCTCTCTTTTGGCTCCATATGAAGTTTAAGTTGGTTTTTTCCAGTTCTGTGAAGAAGGTCATTGGTAGCTTGATGGGGATAGCATTGAATCTGTAAATTACTTTGGGCAGTATGGCCATTTTCATGATATTGATTCTTCCTAACCATGAATATGGAATGTTTCTCCATCTGTTTGTGTCCTCTCTTATTTCGTTGAGCAGTGTCTTGTAGTTCTCCTTGAAGAGGTCATTTACATTCCTTGTTAGTTGTATTCCTAGGTATTTTATTCTCTTTGTGGCAATTGTGAATGGAAGTTTGTTCTTGATTTGGCTCTCATTAAGTCTGTTATTGGTGTATAGGAATGCATGTGATTTTTGCACATTGATTTTTTATCCTGAGAATTTACTGAATTTGCTTATCAGTTTCAGGAGGTTTGGGGCTGAGACGATGGGGCCTTCTAGATATACAATCATGTCATCTGCAAATAGAGACAGTTTGACTTCCTCCTTTCCTATTTGAATGCCCTTTATTTCTTTTTCTTGCCTGATTGATCTGGCTAGAAATTCTAATACTATATTGAATAGCAGTGGTGAGAGAGGGCATCCTTGTCTGGGGCCACATTTCAAGGGGAATGTTTGCAGTTTTTGCCCATTCATTATGATATTGGCTGTTTGTTTGTCAACAATAGCTTTTATTATTTTTATATACGTTCCATCGATACCTAGCTTATTGAGGATTTTTAGTATAAAGCGCTGTTGAATTTTGTCAAAAGCCTTCTCTGCAGGAGGATCCAAGATGGCCGTTTAGGAACAGCTCAGGATTGCAGCTTCCAGTGAAAGCGCAGAGGGTGAGTGGACGCCGCGTTTTTATTGCCCACAGACTAGGAAATTCCCGGGCAGAGGTGCTCCACGCTCGCCAGCGCGGCTGTTGTGGCCAGAGCTGCTGTGCCGGCCAGCGCCGCTGCTCTGCCCCACGCGGCTGCTTTGTCGGCGCCCCGGAGCCGTGGATCTCTGTACAAAATACACCGGTCCGGGTGCCCTTTTGGCTGGCGATTGGAGCCACGGGAAGTCGCCCATATGCTGGTTCAAAAAGGGGACTGAGCAGAGAACCAGGACAGTAGATTCCAGGGCAAAAAAAAAAAAAGGAAAAAAAGCGCCAGAAACCTCAGTGCCGCTGTTTAAGCCAGCGCAGTGAGTGGCCGCAGGGGAAACAAACAGACCCCGGCGCCTCTTCAACAGGCGACTGGAACACCAACTTAAAAAAGGCTCTGAGGCAGGGAGCCAGGCGATCAGGCTCAGTTGGCCCCACCCCCACAAAAGAACAGCAACCAGAAACTCTGGATTGAGAATTTCACAGCAAGCGCAGCTGAACGCGGGACAGTCCAGCTCTGTGGGGGAGGGGCGTCCGCCATTACCGAGGCAGCCCGCCGTTGCCAAGGCAACCCGCCATTGCTGAGGCAGCCCGCCATTGCCAAGGCAACACGCCACAGCAGAGACTCCGCCCCAACAGAGGCGGGCCACCATCGCCAAAGCAGTTCTAACTACACCCATATAAACAGGACTGCAGGGAAGTTCACTCGGCAGCGGGGCGCAGCCCACAGCAGCTCAGCAAAGCTGCTATAGGCCAACAGCGACTAGGCTGCCTCCTTGCTGGGCTGGGCAGGTCTGAAGGAAAAAAAGAAAAAAAAAAAAAAAAAAACAAAGAAGGCAGCAGCATAACGGGAACTCATAAATAAAGCCCTAAATCCCTGGGACAGAGCACCTGGGAACAAAAAGCAGTTTATGAGTTCAGCTGCAGCAGACCTAAAAGTACCTGCCCAGCAGCTCTGAATGAACAACAACAGAGCTCACAGCTCACCATTTGAGCTCCTATAAAGAAAAGACCGTCTCCTCAAGCAGCTCCCTGACCCCTATATATCCAAAAAGACACCTCATAGAGGAGAGATCAGATTGACACTAGGCGGGTATCCTTCTGGGACAAAGATAGAAGAAGAAGAAAACTGGTAACAACCCTTGCTGTTCAACAGCTGCTGCAGGTGAACCCCAGGCAAGCAGGGCCTGGAGTGAACCTCAGCAGACCTACAGCAGAGGGGCCAGACTGTCATAAGGAAAACCAAGAAGCAGAAATAACCTCATCATCAACAAACAGAACGTCAATCTGAAAGATTTGAGACCCAATCTGAAAGCCAGCAACTACAAAGTCGACAGGTGGATAAATCCTTAAGGATGGGAAGAAACCGGCGCAAAAAGGATGAAAACACCCGAAACCAGAACACCTGTCCTCCTACAAGGGATCACAACTCCTCGCCAGCAAGGGAACAAGGTTGGATGGAGAATGAGTGTGATGAAATGACAGAATCAGAATTCAGAAGATGGGTAGTAAGAAACTTCTGTGAACTTAAAGAACATGTTCTAACCAAATGCAAAGAAATTAAGAACCTTAAAAAAGACTTGACGAAATGCTAACAAGAATGGACAAAATAGAAAGGAATATAAGTGAATTGATGGAGCTGAAAAATGCAACACGAGAACTTCGTGAAGCATGCACAAGTATCAGCAGCTGAATTGACCAAGCAGAAGAAAGGATATCAGAGGTCGAAGATCAACTCAATGAAATAAAACGGGAAGGCAAGACTGGAGAAAAAAGGGTAAAAAGGAATGAACAAAGTCTCCAAGAAATGTGGGGCTATGTGAAAAGACCTAATCTACGTTTGATAGGCGTACCCGAATGCGACGAAGAGAATGAATCCAAGCTGGAAAATACTCTGCAGGATATTATCCAGGAAAACTTCCCCAACCTAGCAAGGCAGGCAAACATTCAAGTCCAGGAAATACAGAGAACACCACAAAGATATTCGTCAAGAAGAGCAACCCCAAGGCACATAATCGTCAGATTCACCAGGGTCGAAATGAAGGAGAAAATACTAAGGGCAGCCAGAGAGAAAGGTCGGGTTACCCATAAAGGGAAGCCCATCAGACTCACAGCAGATCTCTCAGCAGAAACCCTACAAGCCAGAAGAGA